>NC_066556.1:5293383-5328501 GCF_024679095.1 Eriocheir sinensis | reverse complement strand
ATCCACAGTCCCATTACCAATCCTTCCCTATCCACCAGTCCCATTACCAAGCCTTCCTATCCACCAGTCCCGTACCAATCCCTTCCCCTATCCACCAGTCCCATTACCAACCTTCCCTATCCACCAGTCCCATTACCAATCCTTCCCTATCCACCAGTCCCATTACCAACCCTTCCCCTATCCACCAGTCCCATTACCAATCTTCCCCTATCCACCAGTCCCATTACCAACCCTTCCCTATCACCAGTCCCATTACCAATCCTTCCCCTATCCACCTGTCCCATTACCAAACCTTCCACTATCCACCAGTCCCATTACCAGCCTTCCCTATCCACCCAGTCCCATTACCAACCCTTCCCCTATCCACCAGTCCCATTACCAATCCTTCCCTATCCACCAGTCCCATTACCACCCTTCCCCTATCCACCAGTCCCATTACCAATACTTCCTATCTCCACCTGTCCCATTACCAATCCTTCCCTATCCACCTGTCCCATTACCAATCCTTCCCTATCCACCAGTCCGTACCAATCCTTCCCTATCCACCAGTCCCATTACCAATCCTTCCCCTATCCACCAGTCCCATTACCAGCCTTCCCCTATCCACCAGTCCATTACCAACCTTCCCTATCCACCAGTCCCATTACCAACCTTCCCTATCCACCAGTCCCATTACCAATCTTCCCCTATCCACCAGTCCCATTACCATCCTTCCCTATCCACCAGTCCCATTACCAACCCTTCCCTATCCACCAGTCCCATTACCAATCCTTCCCTATCCACCAGTCCCATTACCAACCTTCCCTATCCACCAGTCCCATTACCAACCTTCCCTATCCACCAGTCCCATTACCAACCTTCCCTATCCACCAGTCCCATTACCAACCCCTTCCCTATCCACCAGTCCATTACCAACCTTCCCTATCCACCAGTCCCATTACCAACCCTTCCCTATCCACCAGTCCCATTCAATCCTTCCCTATCCACCTGTCCCATTACCAATCCTTCCCTATCCACCAGTCCCATTACCAATCCTTCCCTATCCACCTGTCCCATTACCAGCCTTCCCCTATCCACCAGTCCCATTACCAACCCTTCCCTATCCACCAGTCCCATTACCAACCTTCCCCTATCCACCAGTCCCATTACCAATCCTTCCCTATCCACCAGTCCCATTACCAATCCTTCCCTATCCACCTGTCCCATTACCAATCCTTCCCCTATCCACCAGTCCATTACCAACCCTTCCCTATCACCAGTCCCATTACCAACCCTTCCCCTATCCACCAGTCCCATTACCAACCCTTCCCCTATCCACCTGTCCCATTACCAACCCTTCCCTATCCACCTGTCCCATTACCAACCCTTCCCTATCCACCAGTCCCATTACCAATCCTTCCCTATCCACCAGTCCCACCAACCTTCCCCTATTCTCCAGTCCTACTACCAATCCTTTCCCTATCCACCAGTACGTTTACCAATCCTTCCCCTGTCCATCAGTCCCATAACGAATCCTTCCCCTATCCACCAGTCCCAATACTAATCCTTCCCCTATCCTCTACTCCCATTTCTAATCCTTCCTCTATCCACCAGTTTTATTACCAATCCTTCCCATATCCACCAATACGATTACTAACCCTTCCCTTATCCACCAGTCCCATTACGAACCTCTCCCCTATCCACCAATCCCATTACCAATCCTTCCCCTATCCACCAGTCCCATTACCTACCCTTCTCCTATCCACAAGTCCCATTACCAACCCTTCCTCTATATACCAGTCCCATTACCAACCCTTCCCCTATCCACCAGTCCCATTACCAATCCAACCCCTATCCACCATTCACAATACCAAACCATACCCAATCCACCAGTCACATTACCAATCCTTCCCCTATCCACCAGTCCCATTACCAATCTTTCCCCTATCCACCAGTCCCATTACCAATCCTTCCCCTATCCAACAGTCCCATTACCAAACCTTCCCCTATCCACCAGTCCCATTACCAATCATTCCCCTATCCACCAGTCCCATTACCAACCCTTCCCCTATCCACCAGTCCCATTACCAATCCTTCCCCTATCCACCAGACCCATTACCAATCCTTCCCCTATCCACCAGTCCCATTACAAATCCTTCCCCTATCCACCAGTCCCATTACCAATCCTTTCCCTATCCACCTGTCCCATTACCAACCCTTCCCCTATCCACCAGTCCCATTACCAATCCTTCCCCTATCCACCAGTCCCATTACCAATCCTTCCCCTATCCACCAGTCCCATTACCAATCCTTCCCCTATCCACCAGTCCCATTATCAATTATTTTCCTATCCACCAGTCCCATTACCAACCCTTCCCCTATCCACCAGTCCCATTACCAATCCTTCCCCTATCCACCAGTCCCATTACCAAGCCTTCCCCTATCAACCAGACCCATTACCAACCCTTCCCCTATCCACCAGTCCCATTATCAATCATTCCCCTATCCACCAGTCCCATTACCAACCCTTCCCCTATCCACCAGTCCCATTACCAATCCTTCCCCTATCCACCAGTCCCATTACCAACCATTCCCCTATCCACCAGTCCCATTACCAATCCGTCCGCTATCCACCAGTCCCATTACCAATCCTTCACCTATCCACCTGTCCCATTACCAAACCTTCCCGTATCCACCAGTCCCATTACCAATCCTTCCCCTATCCACCAGTCCCATTACCAATCCTTCCCCTATCCACCAGTCCCATTACCAATCCTTCCCCTATCCACCAGTCCCATTACCAATCCTTTTCCTATCCACCAGTCCCATTACCAACCCTTCCCCTATCCACCAGTCCCATTACCAATCCTTCCCTATCCACCAGTCCCATTACCAATCCTTCCCTATCCACCAGTCCCATTACCAATCCTTCCCTATCCACCAGTCCCATTACCAACCCTTCCCTATCCACCAGTCCCATTACCAATCCTTCCCTATCCACCTGTCCCATTACCAACCCTTCCCTATCCACCAGTCCCATTACCAATCCTTCCCTATCCACCAGTCCCATTACCAATCCTTCCCTATCCACCAGTCCCATTACCAATCCTTCCCTATCCACCTGTCCCATTACCAATCCTACCCCTATCCACCAGTCCCATTACCAATCCTTCCCCTATCCACCAGTCCCATTACCAACGCTTCCCCTATCCACCAGTCCCATTACCAACCCTTCCCCTATCCACCAGTCCCATTACCAACCCTTCCCCTATCCACCAGTCCCATTACCAACCCTTCCCCTATCCACCAGTCCCATTACCAATCCTTCCCCTATCCACCAGTCCCATTACCAATCCTTCCCCTATCCACCAGTCCCATTACCAATCTCTCCCCTATCCACCAGTCCCATTACCAACCCTTCCCCTATCCACCAGTCCCATTTCCAATCCTTCCCCTATCCACCAGTCCCATTACCAACCCTTCCCCTATCCACCAGTCCCATTACCAATCCTTCCCCTATCCACCAGTCCCATTACCAATCCTTCCCCTATCCACCAGTCCCATTACCAACCCTTCCCCTATCCACCAGTCCCATTACCAACCCTTCCATTTCAACCAGTCCCATTACCAACCCTTCCCCTATCCACCAGTCCCATTACCAACCCTTCCCCTATCCACCAGTCCCTTTACCAACCCTTCCCCTATCCACCAGTCCCATTACCAATCCTTACCCTATCCACCTGTCCCATTACCAATCCTTCCCCTATCCACCAGTCCCATTACCAATCCTTCCCCTATCCACCAGTCCCATTACCAACCCTTCACCTATCCACCAGTCCCATTACCAACCCTTCACCTAACCACCAGACCCATTACCAACCCTTCCCCTATCCACCAGTCCCATTACCAACCCTTCCCCTATCCACCAGTCCCATTACCAATCCTTCCCCTATCAACCAGTCCCATTACAAATCCTTCCGCTATCCACCAGTCCCATTACCAATCCTTCCCCTATCCACCAGTCCCATTACCAACCCTTCCCTATCCACCTGTCCCATTACCAATCCTTCCCCTATCCACCAGTCCCATTACCAACCCTTCCCTATCCACCAGTCCCATTACCAATCCTTCCCTATCCACCAGTCCCATTACCAATCCTTCCCTATCCACCAGTCCCATTACCCAATTCCCTATCCACCGGTCCCATTACCAACCTTCCCTATCCACCAGTCCCATTACCAATCCTTCCCTATCCATCAGTCCCATTACCAACCTTCCCTATCCACCAGTCCCATTACCAACCCTTCCCTATCCACCTGTCCCATTACCAATCCTTCCCTATCCACCAGTCCCATTACCAACCCTTCCCTATACACCAGTCCCATTTCCAAAGCTTACCCTATCCACCAGTCCCATTACCAACCCTTCCCCTATCCACCAGTCCCATTACCAACCCTTCCCTATCCACCAGTTCCATTACCAACTCTTCCCTATCCACCAGTCCCATTACCAATCCTTCCCTATCCAACAGTCCCATTACCAACCCTTCACCTATCCACCAGTCCCATTACCAATCCTTCCCCTATCCACCTGTCCCATTACCAATCCTTCCCCTATCCACTGGTCCCATTACCAATCCTTCCCTATCCACCAGTCCCATTACCAACCCTTCCCTATCCACCAGTCCCATTACCAACCTTCCCCTATCCACCAGTCCCATTACCAATCCCCTATCCACCAGTCCCATTACCAACCCTTCCCTATCCACCAGTCCCATTACCAACCCTTCCCCAGTCCACCAGTCCCATTACCAATCCTTCCCCTATCCACCAGTCCCATTACCAATCCTTCCCTATCCACCAGTCCCATTACCAATCCTTCCCTATCCACCAGTCCCATTACCAACCCTTCCCTATCCACCAGTCCCATTACCAATCCTTCCCTATCCACCAGTCCCATTACCAACCCTTCCCTATCCACCAGTCCCATTACCAATCATTCCCCTATCCACCAGTCCCATTACCAATCCTTCCTCTATCCACCAGTCCCATTACCAATCCTTCCCCTATCCACCAGTCCCATTACCAATCCTTCCCCTATCCACCGGTCCCATTACCAACCCTTCCCATATCCACCTGTACCATGACAAATCCTTCCCTATCCACCAGACCCATTACCAACCCTTCCCTATCCACCAGTCCCATTACCAATCCTTCCCTATCCACCAGTCCCATTACTAATCCTTCCCTATCCACCAGTCCCATTACCAACCCTTCCCTATCCACCAGTCCCATTACCAATCCTTCCCTATCCACCAGTCCCATTACCAATCCTTCCCTATCCACCAGTCCCATTACCAATCCTTCCCCATCCACCAGTCCCATTACCAATCCTTCCCTATCCACCAGTCCCATTACCAACCCTTCCCTATCCACCAGTCCATTACCAATCCTTCCCTATCCACCTGTCCCATTACCAACCCCTTCCCTATCCACCAGTCCCATTACCAATCCTTCCCTATCCACCAGTCCCATTACCAACCCTTCCCTATCCACCAGTCCCATTACCAATCCTTCCCTATCCACCAGTCCCATTACCAATCCCCTAACCACCAGTCCCATTACCAACCCTTCCCTATCCACCAGTCCCATTACCAATCCTTCCCTATCCACCAGTCCCATTACCAATCCTTCCCTATCCACCAGTCCCATTACCAATCCTTCCCTATCCACCAGTCCCATTACCAATCCTTCCCCTATCCACCAGTCCCATTACCAATCCTTCCCCTATCCACCAGTCCCATTACCAATCCTTACCCTATCCACCAGTCCCATTACCAACCCTTCCCCTATCCACCAGTCCCATTACCAATCCTTCCCCTATCCACCAGTCCCATTACCAACCCTTCCCCTATCCACCAGTCCCATTACCAATCCTTCCCCTATCCACCAGTCCCATTACCAACCCTTCCCTTATCCACCAGTCCCATTACCAATCCTTCCCCTATCCACCTGTCCCATTACCAATCCTTCCCCTATCCACCAGTCCCATTACCAATCCTTCCCCTATCCACCAGTCCCATTACCAATTCTTCCCCTATCCACCAGTCCCATTACCAATCCTTCCCCTATCCACCAGTTCCATTACCAACTCTTCCCCTATCCACCAGTCCCATTACCAACCCTTCCCTATATCCACGAGTCCCATTACCATCCCTTCCCCTATCCACCAGTCCAGTTACCAACCCTTCCCTATCCACCAGTCCCATTACCATTCCTTCCCCTATCCACCAGTCCCATTACCAATCCTTCGCCTATCCACCAGTCCCATTTCCAATCCTTCCCCTATCCACCAGTCCCATTACCAATCCTTCCCCTATCCACCAGTCCCATTACCAATCCTTCCCCTATCCACCTGTCCCATTACCAATCCTTCCCAGAACCACCAGTCCCATTACCAACACTTCCCTGATCCACCAATCCCCTTAACAATCCTTCCCTATCCACCAGTCCCATTACCAACCCTTCCCTATCCACCAGTCCCATTACCAACCCTTCCCCATCCACCAGTCCCATTACCAACCCTTCCCTATCCACCAGTCCATTACCAATCCTTCCCCTATCCACCAGTCCCATTACCAATCCTTCCCTATCCACTGGTCCCGCAATCCTTCCCCTATCCACCAGTCCCATTACCAGTCCTTTCCCTATCCACCAGTCCCATTACCAACCCTTCCCCTATCCACCAGTCCCATTACCAATCCTTTCCCTATCCACCTGTCCCATTACCAATCCTTCCCTTATCCACCTGTCCTATTATAAACTCTTCCCCTATCCACCAGTCCCATTACCAACCCTTCCCCTATCCACCAGTCCCATTACCAACCCTTCCCCTATCCACCAGTCCCATTACCAATTCTTCCCCTATCCACCAGTCCAATTACCAACCCTTCCCCTATCCACCAGTCCCATTACCAATCCTTCCCCTATCCACCAGTCCCATTACCAATCCTTCCCCTATCCACCTGTCCCATTACCAACCCTTCCCCTATCCACCAGTCCCATTACCAACCCTTCCCCTATCCACCAGTCCCATTACCAATCCTTCCCCTATCCACCAGTCCCATTACCAACCCTTCCCCTATCCACCAGTCCCATTACCAACCCTTCCCCTATCCACCAGTCCCATTAACAATGAAGTGTATGTATATTCTGTTCCTCATGTGCTTCCATGTGAGTCTGTGGATCATTCTGTGTGAAGTGTTTGCTGACAACAAACAACTTCCTGCGCACACATCCGGATATCAGGCACCATCTTGTTCATTCCATTCACCATACTTCCAGTTTGTTTATCTCTTACTCTTGGATTGAAATCACCCAGCAAGATATTCTTCTTCCCATTTCCTGTGGTAACCTGAATGTCTCAGTGATGACGCAGATGAGTGCCAACACAACATGCTGCTGTAGTGTTTGGCCATGACATTATCATTTGCAAATCAATGGGCAGTCATTCAACCTCACAAAAATTTGTTATTTAAATTCTTCATTCATCATGCACAAAGTCATCCATATTTTACCATATATATATATATATATATATATATATATATATATATATATATATATATATATATATATATATATATATATATATATATATATATATATATATATATAAATAAGGAAGTGCAGTATTAGTTACTGCTGCTTACGTGCACCGCTACAGGTGTCTGCTGGGTGCCTGCCCAGAGCCGTGCCTCTGTCGCTGCTACTTGGCTGTTACCTGTGGCTGTATGTATGGGTATCCTACACCCGCTGGGACTTAAATTGCCCACCCCCCGTTACAGGGCCGCCTTTGTGCAAAGGCCCTGTCCCCCTATTTAGGGGGTGAATCCTAAAGAAGAAGAAGTTACTGGCTACATCACAGTCTTATTACAAATGTATACATGTACCTGTGTTTACAAAGAGTCAGGCTTTACACTTGCTAAATCAAACTACTCTTTACAGGATTTTACACTTTATATTGAGTGACTTAGTTTGAGTGAAGGTATGATACATGTTAGCCATCATTTTTATTTTCATTCCTTCAATGACAAATGTTTATAATGTTGCAGTCTCTCTTACTGAGGGATAGACAAGGTTAAGGGTCAACCATCATCATTTGTATATTTTTAACACTACATAGCACCATGGTCTGCTAGCTGTCACACACTACAGACAGGTCTACTCCTGAGCTATCAACTGATATGCTGAGAGGTGGTGAACTACTGTAATTTATATAGAGGAAGTGCTAGAAATAAGGCTCAGCTTCCCTAAGGTAAAGAAGCTAAGACTAGCCTGGCTAGACTTCTAAGGAAATGCTGTGTCCAACACCAAGAAACTGCCATGTGCCGGAACTTGAACTTGTAATCTGGTTGAGAGTTCAACACTAGACAAAGGAGTCACTCGGCTGTCCAAGGAATTCTAGAAATCATCTACTATAGCAAATGATGAGCATCCTGAAAGAAATGGACAGGTGTGAGTTGTCTACTACTGTTGCTACTACTAATCAAATATTGGTTGCTACAACCGCTACACTACAGGTAAAATGTATAGACCTATGAGAGGGGCTGATAATAGTGGTGGGTATAATTGATTAGTATTTGTAAGCAATTACTTCGATTACCATCTCAAAAATTATTGTAGTCAATTATTTTTTCAGTAATTAAATCCTTGAAATGATTACAATAAAAAATTTCTATTTACGTTAAAGTTATCAGAAAATGTTTGAGAAATAATGGAAAATCTGAGTATATGGTTTGAACATTTTCTTCAATGCCACTAATGCACCAATGAAAAAAGAATGTAACTTGGAAAATTGAGAAACAGAAACACCAAGGGGGCACCTGGGGTGGTATGAACTTGTACAACACTGCAGTAATGATAGTGGGTGCTGGGAACTGGATTGGCACAGTGAGGAGGGGCACTGAAAAAACAAAACCATAATCTCAGATCCAGTAATCGTAAAGATAATTGACTACTAATCGATAACTTATTGCCAGAGTAATCAGTAATCGTGATTACAAAAATCTGGTGGTATGGCCCATCACTAGTCAATAATGCAAGGGCTACTTACACTAAGGGAAAAAGGGTTGATTGACAGATGGTTATGTCCCAAGTTATGTCGCCTCTCCTTGCCAAAGTCAATAATTTCTTTTGAAATGTGGTAAGTGTGATTAGTTTGTTCTTCAAAACATGTCATTACTCAAACAAATTATAACAGCTTAAATTTATATATTCATTAGTCATTTAGAGGATGAAAGTGTTCAACTTTCAAAATGATTATTCAAAGTGTTGTTTTTATGCAACATTGCATATAGGAAAAGCATGGCTAGTACAGCAAGCCTCAATGATAAGTCTTAATTTACATTCTCTCTAACACAATGTAAGGTAAAAAAATAAGAATATGTACTTATTTTACTGTTAAGAAATGCACTGCAGTAGTGTGGTGATTGTGGTTTGCTCTAATAGAAAAATAGACTTCTTAGCTAACACAGAATTAATGCTCCAGACCACCCTGTTCACGCCAACACTTGGACACATTGCCCTGTCATGTATTGCATGGATGTCTGTCTGTCTGTAAGGACAACCAAAGATGAGGAAGGCCCAGACACTGATCTTTGATGGAGAGTTTAGTGGTACAACAGTACTTTAAATGTCCAACATGTATTAGAATTTCAACATCAGGGATCATACATTATCAACATTAACTTTGGGTTTGTAGAAAGTCAAAAAATAAATTTAACTGATAATGGATGAAAATCATGTACACATCAACTTGAATTTATAATGCAGCACTGATGTCCACAATGATTTCAAAACGGCAGTGTTGATGATTAGGAAGAGACATAATACTGGTGGTCATTTCTTACAAAATATAGCCACCTGACAACAGAGACAGAGGAATACTGTCATATCACAGGTAATTCCAGGCAGACAGTGTTATATGATAATTGTTTTGGTGTATTTCCTTGCAAATTATGGAATTTAGGGTGTTGAAACAATCCAACTCCAATTTAAGGTTTGAGCATACCAGTAATATTTAAATGATTTGCAGAGAAAATACAAATCACCAGAAGTAAGAGTCCATAAAGTATGTATCTTATAAGTTCATTTATTACACAGTCTTGAGCTTTGTAACAATAACAACTCTGATGGTCTGATCAAGGCCAGAGCAGACGCTGAGCCCTGTCTTGTCAGGGCTCCAGCAGAAGCTTGTGATGGGCTGGGAGGCAAGGGTCGTGTTCTGCAGCGGCACAGCCGTGCCTACCACACCCACCTCCGAGCCATCGTCCAGTTTCTTCACTCGTGACTGAGGGTAGGAATACTTCCACAGCATGAGAGACCCATTCCCTCCTGTGGTGACAAACACGTCCCTGTCCTGGGGTAGGTGTCTGCCGCACCATACTGTTGACTTGTGGCCTTGGTCCACCAGCTTGGCAAACCCTTTCTCAGGGTGGAGTGTTCTCACATCAAAGATATAGAACTTGGACTCCAGAGTGGTGGCAAGGAGCTTGTTCATTTGAATATCTTTGCGGTCAAACTCCAGGGAACAGACACCATTCTGGAGGTTGGTCTCCCAGCGGACGGCCATGGTGCGCAGGTCAAACATCTTGACATCTCCATTGTCAAAGCCGGCACATAGAGTTCGGTCCTCGGTGCTGTGAGAGTCTCCAAACGCCACACTCCAGCAGTCCCGTCCCTGCTCTCCCTCCTTAGGCTCAATGGTAACAACTGGTCGATCCTTCTGTCTGGGATCCCACACCTTGACTAGACCATCTCTGCTTCCCGTGGCAATCTCTGGGGCACCTGTAAGTAAGGATAAAGTTGAGTGGATGGTTGCAAGACTCACCTCACTGGCCAGTCTTTACTGCTGTGACTAACATGTTCTGGTCTTCAGTTTGAATTCCTTACTTGACTGTGTGGGATAATCAAGTGGAAATATTAATGATGTGCAAGATGATGATTATGATGATGATAATAGTGCATAATTATATATGGTAGAGGTGTGAGGGATGTTTTAGTGCAACAAAAGGGAGATTAAGAATAGAATTTAAATTTTTTACTATTGCCACACCTCCAGACTTGATGAATCTCCACCTAGTGGGAGGGATTTCTGTTAGTTGTCTGATGGAAGAGACAACAAAAACAGTCTGAGCATACCTTTCCCAATGTTGAGTCCTCCTACCCCATCAATGGTGTTTACAATCTGGCTGTGAGCCTTGACGGAATAGATTGGGCCTGATGGACTCTGTAGGTCATAGATCTCCATCTTGCCATCGAAGTCTCCCACACACAGGTGTCGCTCCTCCAGTGAGGACGCCCCAAAGGTCCCTGTGGTCAAAGTAGCAACAATTAATGATCTTCGCTACATTCAAAAGATGCAGAAATTTTAAACATGGTATTTATGAAATAAATATCAATGTGTAAATGTATATGACCAGAGCAAAATGTTCAGCCAATATACAATTTATAAAATCATGTATTATTACAAGATTTGTAAATGTGTATAAATGTGTGACTATAATACAAGGTTCATATACATATTTCATTCTGGTATTTTTATTCAAACTTGTTGATGTGTATAATGTGTGACCACAGGAAATTGTCACATGTCCACATACAAATTTCAGGCCTTGGCAGAAGTTGTCCTTACCACACTTGAAAGCCTTGGGCCGCTCCACATCATGAACCAGCTCCAGCTTGCCATCGTTCAGCTCGTACACCTGTCAAGGTAAGAAACCAGATTTAATGGTTACTTTATACCACTTATGTAAAAATTCTGTTAATGGTACCACCAGTGATTCACTCATGACTAGTCTCCACTTTATCATAAATACCTGTATTCAACAAAAGAGTGAATGATAAAGCAGCTTTTGGGATCACAACAGCTAAATTTCCATCACTTTGTTGATTGATTATGGTATGACCTTTTTTGTGGCATGACAACCCTAATGACGAAAAAAGAAAAAAAAAATCCTCAGTATGCAACTGCATACCTAATAATCAATTATTTTAAGTATCCCTTACTTATCCATTAGAATCTGTTTAGTAACTGGAAAGGTTGATGTAAAGTTTTTGCCTCTGTGTGGACGTAAAAAAGATGGGGGTACTTCAGCACGACTTTTCATCAAGATTCATATGTCTGGCGTGTGCCTAAGGGTTACAAAATTTGCAAAGAGCTTGATGACATGTTTTGTGTATGTAGCTAAAGGTTTATAACCATGCTGCAAGGACAGTTAATGCTTCTCTTGACTGGGGATGGTGACTTCCTCTTGCAAAATGGTAAATGCTGTGTACTATACGGTGATCATACAGGAAGCAAACCCTCCACAATATCAAAGATTATTGTTTCAGGTGAAGACTTGTAAATACTGATTGTATTTGTTGTCTTTGTAGTGTTTTTTTCAAAGTAAGTTAAGTAACAAAACCCATTTGCCTGTTGTAACCTACCTAGGGATAGTAACCTATTGCAATTGAATTAGTAATGATACCACCAAATTAGTAATTTGGTGCCATCTGTTGTTGGAGTTTGGCAACATTTGGCCTGGCCTGCTCAGAGACACAGTGGCATTCGCTTGCCTGCAAACTTTAATTTCTAAAATCTTGCTCACATATGTAATGACAAGCATTTACCTGCTCCCATGTGTTAATTTTGATTGATACGGTCAGTTTCAGCATTCATACGTAAGTAAATATTCAGATCTGCACCCATATTCAGTTGGTGGACCTTGCCACCACTGAACCCATGTACTGCCACCAGTTTTCATAAAATGACAAAACTTCACATGAACCTAATGGATAGTAACCTATCGCTGCTTAAAGAGTAATCTATCACCAATGAAATGATAACCTATTGCCATTTAACTGGTTGTTTGAATCTCTCAAAAGAGTAGTTTGTGATGGAAACTGTCATCGATGATGATAGTAAAGATTGGTAGTATTAATGCACTGATATACTGCTTCCTAAAAAAACAACTGCTCTTCTGTTGTCGTACTATATATTTTCTACTAACCTTCAAATCTCCTGGGAAACCATAGGAAAGAGGGTTGAGATCAAAACAACAGCTATTATTGAATTTATGGTCTTCATTTTGAGTGACGCTGATGCTTACATTAAGTGTTGTATTTTGGTCTCTGAATGAAGTGCAGTAACTTATACTACTTACTAACTGACTAGTGGGGGGCATACGCCAGGAGGCACGTGGCTTCACTCTGACTACCTGTAATAGCTTCTGGAAAATCAAAGGAACTACATAATATTAATGTAATGTACAGTTTAGCACATTGCATTTTGGCGATGAGGGGGTCATGTTAGGTTAGGTAAGATTAGAAAGTTAGGATAGGTCAGGCCAGATTTGTTGAGTTTGATTTTTACAATATTTAAATACGTGTGATGTGCTGCGTTACTGCTGTCACTGGCGGCACAGTAGGGGACGCCAATCTTCATATTCTCCCCGAAAATGTGAAAACAGCCATGAAATACACGTGCTAACCTGCATGGCCGAGGGCGGCGGAGTAGCCCACAGTGTCCCATGGCAGCCAGAAGCCATGACTCACTACAGCTAAATTCCAATAGGAGTATTTGTGCTCTAAACTACAAGAGGGTTCGTCGCCCTTGACCCTCCTTATGATCACTAAAAGACATGAATATATTCGGGCACTCCTATGGAATCCATGTCCCGCCTTGCCCAGCTTCTACGTGCGGGCCCAAGTTGCCAGTTATACATTTTCTGCTGCAGTATTACCACGCTGGGCAAGCGAGCCATCCTGGCAGCGCTCTCTTCCACATTGTCAGCGAGCCATGTAATACGCTCATGTTCTCTCTTACTCTCTACCACAGTTTCTCTTGCTCTCAAAATCATGCTTGAAATAAGATACGAAATGGTAATTGTGAAGATTGACTCCGCGCCTCCAAAATACGATATTACGCCTCCATATTATACAGTTAAGGGACGCATATTTAAGCTACTCCAACTGAACTTTACATAACCTAACCTTTAACCGAGGGGCTTTGCCCTGCCCTCGATCCTCCTCCTAAACAGGGGGGGCCCCCAGCGTGGTAACACTGCAGCAGAAAATGCATAACTGGCAACTTGGTTCCGTGGGTAGCTACCTCGTAACCTCCTAAATGGAGAGCTCGACCTCCCTTGACCCCCCCAGAGTCATTAGAGACAAGTGAATATATGTGAACCTCCTAACGGGGCTGTCCCCCTCTCGACTCCCCCGTGTGCCCACATATCGTCCCCCTGGGCTGGTCATCGCGTGTCCTCACCTGCAGGGCCCCCGTGCCGCGCGGGTGGCTGCCCAGTGCCACCACCTTGGCACTGCGCGGCACCCATCGCACGTCGAAGGCGCTGTAGCCGAGGCTCTGCTCCACGTACACCAGGACCTGCGGCTTATCCATGCCCGGGCTGGCGGCGGCACGGGCTGGCTTCGGAAGGTTCCAGGCGGCCGCGGCGGGATGTAAACACGGCAGGCCATAGACGGCGGGGCGGCACACCCGATCCCCTTGTGTGCGATGGACTCCGCGCCTCCAAAATGCGATATTACGCCTCCATGTTATAGTTAAGGGGCGAAATACATGTCCCTCAACCATAATATGAAGGCGCAAGTATTTAAAAGTAAAGAAAAAGGCCTAATTCCCTTCCCCTAATGATCGTGGGAAGGGTTTTTGGGTGTGGGAGCATATTTAAACTACCCTAACCGACAGGGAAGGCTTTACCGAGCTTGAAATGTATGACAAGGCTAATTTATGTAGCAAGAAAAATAGACCTCATCAATATCAATCCATGGTATATCATTGTAAATCCATAACGTAAAATGTTGGGGGCTATAAGTAGTATCGGATCCTGTCCAGTGAGTTGTGTTGTGTAGCTTATGTCTCCTTGGCAACCAGGGACGCCGCCATTTGGGCCGCTGAATTGATTGATGGACGTCTTCCTGCCTCCTTGTAACGGGGACACTGCCCTAGCCTCGAGATTGTTAGGCGGGTTTTGGCGTACAGGAATGATCAGTAATATTCTTGTGGTTTCCTTTTCGAATCATGCCGTTTTTTGTTCCGTGGCGTCAGAATTCCAAGACGTCGATCCCCCAATCCTTGCCAATCATTCTTGCCCCCCCGCCAGGCACGACCCCTTCATTTTTTTCGTCGTTTTGTCAATAACTTGGCGCTTTTGATGATTTTTAGTGAAAAGTCCCGGGAAAGGACACTTTTGGGGAAATCTGGAGAATTATTTACTTATCTTCAACATTTAGGATAACGAATAGAATAGTAATAGGCTACCGTTAAAAGAAAACGAATGATTAATAATATATAATGAAATTTATCAATTGAAACTGATGATTCAAAACAAAGGTGCCGTTGGAGAGGCAAACGTCATCCTGAAGTCGGGCAGTGGGCGTGGCGGGGTTGGAAGGCGTGACTTTTAAACGATACTTTTTTACATTACCATGGTTCGCGTGAAGACGAGGACCCTCACATCACGGGGGTGTAGTGGGCAGAGGCACGGCCTTCTAATAGCTAATATAGAAGGCCGTGGCAGAGGCGGGGACTGCTGGTGGAGGGACTGAAGGTAAGCACACACCTATTTGTTTACATGCTTTGACAACGGTATTCTGATTTGGGCAGGTGTTTATCGGACTTGGCGGGCTATTTTGAAGACAGACTATTTATGGGTAAAATAGGATGTTTTTTCTTTTTTGTCACGCGTAGAAAGTTATCACTGAAAACAGCCACGAAAGCCCTGAGTGACTTTGATCATAGATGACTCCTTTACCGGCATATAGGTTAATATCCCTTGTGACGACAGGTTAGTTTGTGGTGATAGGCTACGTTTTTAGCGCCCATGGATTGCTGTCCATTAGGTTAGAGTGGTTTTCTGATAGTTTTTGGATAGATGCCGAGGTCGAGACGGCCTGCCGATCTACCCCGTACTTTGTTATTTGAGCTATCTGCAGGTTTCCATATTAGTTTCTGCGCTAGATTTGATGTAGCGTTTTCTTAGCTGTTTTCCTGTGATTCCATTGCAACGACCTAATTGTTATTATTTGTTTGTCTGTCGGGAATATATTTCCAGGGGGGAGAGTAGGCCACGCCGTAACACCTTCCATGTCAGTTTCGTCACTGTCGAGGATCCGAGTGCGTGCCGGCGGGGAGCACGACCACTGGGACTGGCGGCTGCCCGGGGGCCGTATTTCCCTTCTCTGTACGGATATGTGGCACCCGGGGGAGGGGATGCTCCAGTCCCTCCACCAACAGTCAAGTCTCTGTTCTTTACATCGCCGTGATGTGAGGCTCTTCATCTTCATGTGAACGAATTCCATGGAAAAAAAATATCGGCGCTGAGTTGGCAAAACATTGGCCGTTGTCGATTTTCGATGGATTAGTTTATAAGTGATTCTTTTGATTTGATGAGCGTGTAAGGAACTTTCAGTCTTTGTAGTACACAACATAATCTACTTATTTTATTAAAATTAAGAAAGCCCGCGGGAAAACTAGTTTGATATTTAGGTTATTTTAGTTATTCATATAATGTAAACCTATAGGGGGTAAACTTTATTATGTTCTTCGTTTTGGCAACTATCCGTTGAAAACACCTCTCCTCCGCCACTCCGAGAAACAGATTGGAGTGTCCGATTGTTCCACCATTCACTTTTCTCATTGTTTTTTCATTTGAATAAGACAAAGAAAACGGAGAGAGGGACTGGGTGAAAAAACAAGTAAGGCGTAGCTCCCCTTAGCGCCTCCCCGACGAGGTGCGACATCTAGCGGCTGGTCTGCCCACCCGCCCAAGGTCGTACGGATGATTAGCATAATAAATCTTAGGGGAGACAAGTATGGGCCACTCGTTACTGTAAATGTAGGAGGTCACCGGGGAGAGGGGCGCATTATACTTGTTTAGCATGGCACTATCAGGGACGGGCCGAGCTTAAGCCCCATCTTTCATTAGTGTTGTTACAGCCTCGAGATTATATTACCTGATTGCCCGTGTGTGGGAGAGAGAGAGAGAGAGAGAGAGAGAGAGAGAGAGAGAGAGAGAGAGAGAGAGAGAGAGAGAGAGAGAGAGAGAGAGAGAGAGAGAGAGAGAGAGAATGTAAACAAGTATCGCCGCCTTCAATAGTAAAAAAAAAAAAAAGGATAATAAAAACTAATTATGCAGGTCGTAAAGAGCCGAACACTGCCTGCATTGGGCGGATATAAAGACGTGTCTGGGGGAGGCGGCGCGGCGGTGATACTGTCGCCGGGCACAATGGGAAAATAATGACCATTCTGCTGTCCAGCCCCGCCCTGCGCTGTGAGGGGGACAAACGCCTCCTCCTGCAGGTGGCGACGAGGGAGGCGCCCGTGATATACTGCACATTATCCGCCGCGGCTCCCTCGCGACAAAGCGCCTTTCACGGCGGGAGGAATAAATGAATAAAACTCAATGGTGATTTCCGAGACATCTATTTAAAGATAAAATTGCACAAATATTTGTAAAGAAAAGATGAATACACACATACATCTTATATACACACACGTAAAGCTCTGTTACATATATACGTGGCAATAAATATATTGTTATACATGGAATGATGCGAGTGAGAACTTGGATCGGAAGGGCGAGGAGCAGGCGCCCCGCTGCCCGTGTGTGTGTGTGTGTGTGTGTGTGTGTGTGTGTGTGTGTGTGTGTGTGTGAAGCTATTATGGCACGGCAGAAGTGGTGAAGATCAATGGAGCAGCAGACGGTTTCCCGTCTTCATGAAGCAGCGCGAGGACAGAGGTGAAGATGACAACAACAATGACCCACGGGAGGTCCCACGTAATAGTACTTAATGACTATAGACTCGCCGCCAGCCACGCAGGGCTGGACGCTGGCGACTAATGAGATCACTAATAAACTCTGTGGCCTCCGCCGGGGCGGCCTCGCCACATCGCCACACTGCCACTACCTTATAATTAAGACTCGAGAATTATAGTGTCCTTAAACCTAGACTTTGGTATTATGGACTCAGTGTGTTGTGAGGCAGTGCCACCTCCGGGCGGAGGGCGGCGCCCACCGCCGGGGCCGGCGCGCCCCGCTGGACTAGCAGTGTTGTGGGGGGGGTGCCCCGCCGCCCTAGATGACGGGGGAGGTGATGGGCGAGGCGTAGATGTGGTCGGTGGGCGAGGCCGGGGCGAGGGAGGTGCTGGTGCTTCCTGCACGGTCCAGCGAGACATGGGCGTGGCGCCGCTCCGCTCGCGAACAGTTCTCCACTTTGGGCGTGAGGGTGTGGGCGCCGGTGGCCAGGGCGGTGAGGTTGTAGCGCGGGGACGGGCGGCCGTTGAGGGGCGGCAGGCGGGCGGCGCCCAGACTGGTGGGGCCACTGATGACTGGCGGGTGGCGGCCGCCGCCCCTCTCCAGGGACTTGTGGCGGCGCGGCGAGGGCGTCACCATCTCGTAGTGGTGCTGATCGGGATCACCCGTCACCAGGCGAGGCGAGCCCAGCAGGCGGGCGGCGCGCGGGGCAGTCACCACGCACCCATCGGGACCCACACGCCCACCCTCACCCGCCTCGTCCCCGCCCACGTAGCCGACGTTCTCGAAGCTGGCGGCGGGGGCGGGGCGCGGGCTGTGGTCGAGGCGCGGGGTGAGGGTGGCGTAGCCGGGGCTGACGTAGTTGACGCTGCTGTAGTCGGCGTAGTCGTAAGTGTTGTCGTGGTGGGGCAGCAGGTCGAGGCGCACGGGCTTTTGCTCCACAGGCTGGCAGTGGTCAACGGTGTAGTGGTTGCCCTCCAGCGGCTTGATGCCCGCCCACAGCGCCCGCGACCCTCGGCCGTCCATTTGGGGTACGGGCAGGGGCGTGATGGCCGGCGCGGGGTACAGTACCGCCTCGCACCGCTCCAGGCCCAGCGCCTTCTCCTTCTTGGCCAGCGCCACGTCACTCAGCGGCTTCAGCTTTCCTCTGAGGACAAAGAACATCGTCAGACACATGTGTGTGTAAGGACGCGGCAAAGAAAGCTACTCCTGATGGTCTGACCCACACATCCGGCGGGGCGCGCCCTTCGTGCCAATGGGCGGGTTAATGGGAAGGTAATGTCAGGGTGGGGGATCAATTGAGTCTCGTATGATGGGCATCTCAAAGAGTGCTCAGACTCATTCTTGTGTTATGGGCCACAGGCAAAAAGTATTATCAGAATTCCTGGGGTCAATAATGCATTTCTGAAGGGTATGTTAGTCCAAGGAGGGTCGCGGCGGCTGTCACATAACTCATCCTTCACTGCCCGGCTTCCCCCATTCCTGGGTCCCTCGTGCAGCACAGTTATAAGTAATGGCTCTGTATTTGCACATTAGCCAAAAATCCATTGCTCAAATATATGAAGATCAAGATAAACGTGAGAAAAAAGGGAAGAAGGTTACTAAAATTAGCTTTGACCCTAAGTTCGTTCTGCGTCTGTGGCTCCGGCCTTAGCGTCAGAGTTTGGCTGGAGATCTAAACCAAACCAAACTGATTCACACATATATTAAACCATGTCAAAAAAGATAAAACAGCAATGATATCCGAGTTTTGCCTCATTATCCCTGAAAGCAAAGCGGCCGTGTCTGAACTTGAATGTTATCAGACGAGCCACCAGTGCAGGTGATTTTAGCGGGCATTAGTTTATCCGTCTCGTGGTACGCCGCCGATGGGCACGCCACGCGGAGGCTCAACCTTCGGAGGCGCGGCTAGCTGGCTGGGAACACAAGACCCTCCCTAGACCAAAAGATGTTCCAGCCATTTCCGTCAGTGCTGGCGTACACTTAGTTAATAACTCACGGGTATTCGCCCCCGAAGGAAGTATAGAGGGGTGAGGGTGTCATGGAGTAAAGTTAAGTTATATTAAATTTTTAGTTGCATAATTCTAACCCAACCCAGCCCACTGCGACGGGGGTGGAAGTTACGTGAATGCCTGTCCTTTACATTTCTTTTCTTGGGCACGAACAAACATTTTCCTTACCATGCTTTTAATCCGCGTTTATGAGCCTCCAGTGAAATACGCTTTTTAAAGTCAAATGTGTGTAATACAGCGAGGAATGATATATCAGTGCTTAGGCGAGGAACACTAACAAGTCCTTGGTGGCGAGGGCAGCTTATGGCGCCCCTGAGGAGGAATTGCTGGATCCGCGTCTTTCACAGGCAAAACAGCTCACCACTTTACCTTTGCGCTCTCTGTGAATGATAGGCAGTTTATTCACCGGGCTCTCTTACGTATGATAGCCAGTTTATTTTTTGCCCTCTCCTGCGTCCGAAAGTTTTGATCGCTGCAAACACTAACAAGTCCTTGGGGGCGGGGACAGCTTATGACACCTCGAGGAGAGAGATTGCTCGATGCGTCTCTGTCAGCGGCGCGGCTGCTGACATCTCACTTTTTTCTTTATTTAACACATGAAGGCTTGGAATGCTTGTGAAATATATAAATCGTTCTGCGTTTATTATTATTATTATTAGTGTTGTTGTTGTTGTTCAATATCCAGAAGTCTCAATTGCCCATTAATCATATGTATCAATTTGTCTTTATTTTGATTATTATTTTTCTTTTTTTGCAACATCGAAGTCTCAATAATTGGCCTTCCATTAAATATTCGTCATCAAACAGTGCCTGGTTGGGGGATACTTAATTAATATGTTGCTCTCTCTCTCTCTCTCTCTCTCTCTCTCTCTCTCTCTCTCTCTCTCTCTCTCTCTCTCTCTCTCTCTCTCTCTCACACACACACACACACACACACACACACACACACAGACCAACAACACACATTTACACACCTCTCGCCGCATGTCTTTTTAATATTATGCAGCGAATCCTGTTTTGCGCGGATTATCTGATGTGTTGAACAGGAGGGAAAGTTAAAGGTTTAATATACGACTGACGAGGGCGGGTGTTAAGCGTTAAGGATGGTCGGGGAGGGAGGGTGGCTGATGCATTATAAAGTGGTTCAGTCTTTTTAAATTTGTGAGTTTAAAGATGTTTCGTTGTTTTACTTTATTTTATTTGTTTTTATCATTTTTTCAGTCAGTTTCAGTTACTTCGTGCTAGTTTAAATGGTGTTTAGGTGTTATTTTTTTTTGTATGTATCGGGTGAGCTTAAATTTTTTCCTTGTTTTACTTTATTTTCTTTGTTTCATTATTGTACTATTAAGCGAGTTAGGAAATTCCCGTTTGTTATTATCTTGAGAGTTAGTTCAGATCGAGCGAGTTTAAAATATTCCCTCTATTATTTTACTTTATTTGTTTTACTTTTTTTCCTGTCAAGCGTTAGTTCGTGTTTCCTAATTGGTCATGAGTCACTGTTATCGCCTGTCTGCGGTGCGCCGTCCTTATTCAGTGCCTGTTTGGGAGCGAGTCTTTGCTCTTTACTCCCATCATTGTCCCTGAAACCCGTTAGGATGTTCAAAAGATGTTCATGAGTTTACATATATGCATCTCCTTGACCGTGTGCGCCGTGTTATGATGTTAAGTTTAAAGATGTGTATTACGTTCTCTTGAAAATGAATCCCTATACCTGGACGTGGAGGAAACAGGTATAATAGGAGTAATATGTATAAGTAGAGCCTCGCCGTCCCCCTCCGAATGAATCTGTATTACCAGCCTTCTCCTGCCCCCTTTCTCACCCCCAAAATAAAAACACACTATCTTTAATTCTCGACATAATAAAAACAAACAAACTCGCAAGCATATACTCGTGTTAAAATCGATTTGTTTTCATGATTTTGTAGAAAGACGAAGTTAATGAGAGTATGAGATCAATTTTTACACAAGAATATACTTTAAATAATAGACACACGATCATAAAAGCGAGTTATTGATAAGACAGTAAGAACCAACTCCCAGACCCAGAAACAAAAATAATCATAAGTGAACTAATACTCAGACAGTTATAATACTCATCCCTCTCACGATAAAAGAGTATAAGGGGAATGAATATAATAAAAAAATGAATGAATATGATAAAGAAAACTATATAAGAACCATCTGCCTGATCCAAAACAAAGAAATATCATAAGCGCAAGAATACTAAAAAAAAAAAAAAAAAAAAAAAATCATAATATCCAACACTTATCGTAAAAAAAATAGTATAAGGGAATGAATATAATAAGCAAATAAGTAAATTAAAAATCATCCCTCCGACCCAGAACAAACAATAAGTGACGAAATACCCACAAAACTATCACACCCAACCCATCCATGTAAAAAAAAAAAAAAAATCAATAAAAGTGAGTGAATCAAATAAGCAAACACAACCAAACCGTAAATATTGAAAAAGCAACTCCGTCCTTCCTCGCCCCTATGATAAAACGCCCTTAATGGATCGAGGGAGGAGGAGGAGGAGGAAGAAGAGGAGGAGGAGGAGGAGGCTGCCAGCGTTGAATCTGTCACGAACCTCCTCCGCTCCTCGCCATTACTTACCTCATTATACCTGTGCCGGGCGGCGGTGGTTAATTAAGGAGCAGGTCTTATCTCTCCTTCTTCCCTTCCCCCCCTCTCCACCCCCCTTGGCCCTCCCTCGGTCCTTCCTCTCCCTGCCCCCAGTCTGGTTCCTCCTTCTCCCTTCTCATCCCCATCCCTCCCGCAGCCGCCCTCCTTCCTCTTCTTCCTCTCTCAAGCTCTCTTACCATTTACCCCTCCTCCTCCTCCTCCTCCTCCTCCTCCTCCTCCTCCTCCTCCTTCTTCCTCTGCAGACTCGTTCACCTCCTTCCTCATCTTCTTTCTCCGAGCTTAACCTTCATCATTTTCTTTTTCCTCTTTCCTGTCTTCAGTTCTGCTCCGCCTGCTCCACTTTCCCTCCACATTCCACTTTTCTCTCTCTAATTCCCGTCTTCCTTCCTGTTTTTCGTCTCTTTAAACTCATCTTTTAATTTCTTTACTTTCTCTTCCTCTTTTTCCATTCATCTTTTGTGCTTCTTTTCATCCCTCCATCCTGTTCTCTCCCTCTCTTTCCATCTGTCTTTTATTCTTTCTTAATTCCTCCATCCTTTCTCTTTCTCCCTTCACACCCGTTTGTTCCTCTTCTCTGCGTTTAATACCCTTTAGTACATCCTCACCTTTTCTCTGACTCTCTTTCTCCCTTTAACACCTGTCCCCCTTCTCTTTCTTACCTGTAATACCTGTAACACTCTTATGCACCTTCACCTTAACTCTTAATCTCTCTCCTTTCACACCTGTACTATTATACCTGTTCTCTACCTCCAATAACCTCAGCACACCTTTCCTTCCTGCTCCTCATTCTCACCTCCCACCCCTTTCGCCCGTGCTTCCTCCTCCTCCACCTCCTCCACCTTCCTCTTTTCTCTCTCTCTCTCCTTTCACACCTGTACTATTAAACCTATTCTCTACCTCCAATAACCTCCACACGCCTTCCCTTCCTGCTGCTCCTCCTCACCTCCCCCCCCTCCTCCTCCTCCTCCTCCCCCCCCCAGACCGCGGAGGCCCAACACCACCTCTTATCAAGCTCGAGACTAATGAAGCGTCGTCGTCAGGGTCGTGTTCAGATCACTATCGCGACGACACGCTAGAGGCAGTCCGTCAATCGCCCACTGATGGAGAATGGAATGCTTTGCCTCCCCCCTCGCCCTCTCTGTCTCCCCCTCTTCCTCCCCCTCGTCCCGTCACCTCCATTTCCACCACCACAATCATCACTGCTCTCCTTCATGCCCCATCACCACCACCGCGACCTTGCTCATTATTCCCTTTCCTTCCTCTCCATCACCACACCTTTCACTGTCATCACTATATTATACTCCCTTGATTTGCTTCTCCTATCATCATCATCGCCTGCCATCATCACTGCCCTCCTTTTTTTCCTCTTCCTTCACCACCACTGAGACCTTCATTATTGTTCCCTTTTCTTCCCCTCATCACCACATCTTTCACTGTCATCACTATATACTTCCTTGATTTGCTTCTCCTATCATCATCATCCCTGCCCTTTTTTTTTCCTCTTCCGTCACCATCACTGAGACCTTTAGTATTGTTTTCTTTCCTTCATCATCACCATCACGTCACCATCTTCACATACTCTTGATTTCCTTTCCTTCTTCACACCATTCCCATCATTATCACCAGGGCCTTCCATCACTCCTCTCTCTCTCCTTTACCGTCATCACCATCACACCCTTCACTATTATTAATACTATATGCTACTTTGATTTCCTTTCCCCATCACCACCACCATCACTGCCTTCCATCATCACTTCTCTCGTTTTTCCTCCCCCATCATCATCACTGCTCCGTTTTCTTTTCCAACACCATCACCACACCCTTCACTATTATCATCACTGCTCTCTTCTTCCACTCTCCCATCATCACCATTACCACGACCCCCATCATTGCTCTCTTTCTTTCTCCATCACCATCACTATCATCTTCATCACCACACCCATCACCACTAGCATCATCACCATCACCACCACCATCATCATCACTTCCCCCTTTACGTTACTTAATTTTCCTTTGACCATTTTCTCTTCCTCCTCCTCCTCCTTTTCCTTCTCCTTCAAGCTCTCCTTTCCTTCCTCCTCCTCCTATTCCCCTATCCACCACCATCACCACCACCATCACCACCCCCATATCTCCCTCACCACCACCACCACCTCAGTTGACCCCACAAGATACGCATATACGTAAAAAAAAACAAAAAAACACCGAGGGAAAGCGTAAGATATGTGGGTGTTTACTGTTTACGCTCCTGATTTGGGTTTCATAATTGCGTAGGTTTTTTTTTCTTTCCTTATTATTATTTTTGTTTTTGTTTGGCGTTCGTTCCCTTTTTTTCTCCCTATTCTTAATGATGTGGAGTGTCAGGTTGTATGAGTGGCGGCGGGTGGGGGAGGAATGTGCCTGTGTGTGTGTGTGTGTGTGTGTGTGTGTGTGTGTGTGTGTGTGTGTGTGTGTGTGTGTGTGTGTTGTTTTATTTTTTCGTCCCCACTGCAGTAAATTCGTAAATAAAAGGTGAACTGACGCACTTGTGTTATACAGTTTAACGCGATAATAAATCAAACTCAATATATACCTGCAATTAAGGTGACTTTCTGACAGGTAAAAAAAATATAATAGTTATACAACTGGAAAAAAAGAATCGGTGAGGAGGAGGAAAAGGATGATGACGATAATAATAATAGAAAAGATGATGATAATAATAATAATAATAATAATAATAATAATAATAATAATAATAATAATAATAATAATAATAATAATAATAATAATAATAATAACAGTACCCACACACTTCAGCCAGGAGAGCGATAGTGGGCTAAACACACACTAAAAAAAAAGAAAAAAGAAAACGAGACTCTTCCTAATAAGCATCAAGGGTACCAAAATTATAGACGTGGGCAGAAAAAATAAAAAAAATGACTCCTTGATGCAACAGGTAAATTATTATTGCGTTAAAGATTAAACGTTTGCGGCTGACGTTTTGGAGGGCGATTGTGCACGCGCTGATGACGATGACGAACACACACACCGCACGCAATTAAGACCGGCTAATGAACGTGATCCACTCCCCTCCTTAAGGCGCTCAGGTATAAAGGTGTATTACAGGTAGCTCAGGTGGGCCAAGAGGTGTATTAATTAGGCTCAGGTGTAGGAAAAGTGTATCACAGGTAGCTCAAAGGTGTATTTATTAAAGTCAGGTATATAGAAAGGTGAAGATATTTGTATGACAGGTAGCTCAGGTGGGTAAAAAAGTGTATTGATAATTAAGCTCAGGTGTATCACAGGTGCGTATCAAGGTGTATTAATTAGGCTCAGGTGTAACGGGAAGGTGTATGACAGGAAACTTAGATGGTTGAAAAGGTATATTGATTAAGGTCAGGTAATAGAAAGGTGGAGAGAAGGGTATGACAGGTAACTTAGATGGGTGAAAAGGTATATTGATTAAGGTCAGGTAATAGAAAGGTGGAGAGAAGGGTATGACAGGTAACTTAGATGGGTGAAAAGGTATATTGATTAAGGTCAGGTAATAGAAAGGTGCAGAGGAGTGTATGACAGGTAACTCAAAGGTTTATGTTGAGGTGTAGTAATTAAGTTCAGGTGTATGGAAAGGTGTATACAGGTAGTTTAGGTGGGTGAAGAGGTATATTAATTAACGTCAGGTATAAATAAAGGTGGTATGGCGCGTAAATCAGTGGTGTTTATCAAGGTGTTTTAATTAGGCTCAGGTGTACAGAAAGGTATATGACAGGTAGCTCAAAGATATATATCAAGGTGTATTAATTAAAAGGTCAGGTGTGTCAAGGTGTATATAAATGTGTCTTTAGAAAATCCAGGTTTGTAAAGGTGTATAAAAATGTTTCAATTAAGTTCAGAACGTAAAGGTGTGTATAATAATAAGCTCAGGTGGGCATAGAGGTGTATAATAAGGTGTATTGAGGTATCTTAGGTGTTTGTGAAAAGCTGTATAGAGGTGTAGAGTTAGATCAGATGGATGCAAAAGTATATGAAGGTGAAAATCAAGCACAGGTGTGAAAAAGGTGTATCAGGAATCTCAGGTGAGCATAAATGTGTATAATCAGGTGTATTGAGGTGGCTTAGGTGTTTATGAAGAGCTATATAGAGAGTATGGAGGTAGCTTGGGTGCATTATTAAGGTGGAAATGAAGCACAGGTGTGAAAAGGTATATATACAGGTATCTCAAAACGGTCAGGAGTGTGGAGGCATAAAAGGTATATCTGGGAAACTCAGGTGTTCGTTACGGTGCGAAAAAGTAACTCAGGTGTGTGCCAGACTGTATAAAGGTGTGTTAATTAAGCCCAGGTGTCCACAAAAGTGTATACAGGCATATCAGGGAGGTTCAGGTGTTCAGAAAAAGGGTGTATCAAGGTGACTCAGGTGGGCGGAAAGGTGGATACAGGTGTGTCAGGATGGCCGTGTGTTACCTGTGTTGTCTGATGGTCGTCACGTGATACAAAACAAAGGACAAAACAAACCAAACTAAAACAAAGAACGAAACAGAAAACAAAATAAAGAACAAAACAAAGAACAAAACAAAGGATAAACGCAACACCAATCGAGACTCAGCGAAGATTCGTCAGCGAGTTAGTTAAGATAAATTTATTGGCCTAACAAAGCTATCAGTCACTGCTTCTCTTGGGGGTTGGAGAGGAGGAGGAGGAGGAGGAGGAGGAGGAGGAGGAAGATTGTGATGATATGAATGTGACATCGACGCCGCCGCACCCTCGCAATCACTTTTTATCATAACTTTCACCCACAATAATAATAATAATAATAATAATAATAATAATAATAATAATAATAATAATAATAATAGATAATAAGTAATGATAAAGCGTTCACTCTCTTCTCCAACAACAACATTAGTGAGAATAACAACAACGATAACAGTAATAACAACAGTAAAACAACAACCGCTAGACCAGTGATTCTTCAACTGGGGGGTGTTATTAATTTCCCGGGGGGGGGCAACAACACTGAAGGAAAAGAGTTTGAATATCTGTTGTTGGAGTATTTGTTATTATCTTAAAATGAGAGTGGGCTAATACTGAGTTTATGAAAAAAATGGAAAATTATCCCTGTTATTAATTTTAGTTTATTTTTATTGTTGTTAGGCCTACCATTATTAACAAACCTGGGAGGGAAATTTATCTGTATATTATTAAAAGGGGACGTGGAAGTAAGGTCCTGTTCCTAGAGGTAGTAAAATGTTTAAGAACCTCTGCGCTAGATACTCACTCTCTGTACTTGAGGAAGGCGATGGCGAGGATGATGCCAAGGAGCGTGGCGGCAACACAGGACGAGATGATCACCAGGAACCACGTGTCGTCGATGAGGGGGCCTGCAACACAAGGGAGGGGTCAGGAGGGGTGTCTGAGAGGTGCTGAGGGGAAGGGGGCTGACAGGTGTTTCGAAGGGAAGGGAGAGAAGGTCAGGAGGAAGGGAAGGGGGAGGAAGTAGGCAGGTGGTGGAGTGGGCCTGGAACATGTGGCAGAATGGGAGGAAGGTATGGGAAGGAAAGGGAAGAGAAGATAAGAGAAGAAAATAGAAGATAAGGGGAAAAGAAGGGAATGGAAGTGCAGTTTAGTGAAGGTAAGAGAAGGGAAGGGAATAGAAGGGAACGGACAGGTGGGTATGATAGTGGTCTGCTGCAAAAGGAAGGGGAGATGGGGAGGGAATTACCAAGTGTTAAGGGGGTAGGGGAAAGGGGAAGGGGCAGGTAGGTAGGTAGGGGAAGGGTAAAGGAAGGAGCAGGTGAAGGAGGGAAGGGGCAGGCAGGGGAAGAGTAAAGGAAGGGGCAGGTGAAGGAGGGAAGGGGCAGGCAGGGGAGGAGTAAAGGAAGGGGGAGGTGAAGGAGGGAAGGGGCAGGCAGGGGAGGAGTAAAGGAAAGGGGAGGTGAAGGAGGGAAGGGTAAGCTAGGTAGGGGAAGGGTAAAGGAAGGGGCAGGTGAAGGAGGGAAGGGAGAGGCAGGGGAGGGATAAAGGAAGGGGCAGGTGAAGGAGGGAAGGGGCAGGTGGATGGTTAAGAAGGTAAATGATGGGGGCTGTGGGTGGCGTCGCTCTTGCAAGGGGTGAAAAAAAAAAATCTGCAGGTGGACAGGTGACAAGGAGCCGGGAAAGGTGCGCTAGAAAAGACAGGTGATAAAAAGGTGTGTGTGTGTGTGTGTGTGTGTGTGTGTGTGTGTGTGTGTGTGTGTGTGTGTGTGTGTAGTTGAAGATAGGTGTGAAGAGGTGGTCAGAGTTTGTAGATGAAGTTATGAGGTAAAAGAAGATTGTTTGGGCATTTATAGAAGACAACTCAAGGTAAACAAGCTAATACTAGATAAATAGAAGGAGATTTGGCGAGAGGTAAAATATAATTAAACATAAGAAACAAGATACATAATAAGTTTGACCAAATGAATAGTAAAAACGAACAAACAAACGAAGGATAATAAAAATGTGGAGTGAACAGATTTTTAAAGGGGAGAAACGTGTAAGGAAAAATATACGAAGAGAAAAATCGATTGTAAACAGAGGAATAAAGAGGACAACAATATACAAGGGGAAAGGGTACAATAGTTATCAAAGCTTATAATAGGCTGGAATGTTAAGCTTAATGGGCTTGGGAGGCGTGGGAAGCTTTAGAGGGTGAAGAGGGCGGGGGGGTGGGGGGGGTGAAGGGGAACACATGGCCAGCTGCCGAACTTCAGAGGGAAAAAGGGAGGCCAAGAAAAAAAAAGTAGGGAGGGAGAATTGGTAATGTTACAGGGCATACTAATTTTAATCATGTGAACGCTTATTATCTATTCCATCAGCTGTTTCCATTTCGCGCTGTGGTGATTTTCTTTATGGTGTTGTTGTTGTTGTTGCATATAAGTCGGTCGTTTCTTGTAGATATATTCCGTTCTTTTCGTATATACAAGGTGGTGGTCTGTTCTCTTTTCCTTATTATTTCTCAATTTTTTTTTGCGGTAAAGAAAGCAGGACAAGAGGAAAATAACCCCCCTTCATCCCCCCCCCCAAAAAAAAAAAGAAGCCTCTCGCCACTTCAAAATAAGCACAGAAAACACCAAAAAAGAATAGTTAAGTGTTGGTTAGAAAAATACCTCGATACTCCCATCTTCTCTTCAATGCGTTTAAGTCACACGGTAAAGAAGGAATGAGAAAATATAAACTAAAACAAAAGAGGATATTCCGAAATTTACAGGTGAAAGAGATGAAAGAGTTCCGATACCGGTTAACTCTTGCATAGGGAAGTTGGACGGCATAGGGACGAGCCTGAGTGGAAAGTCGTGTAGAGCGAGGGCGCGGGAGGGGCGGAGGCGTGTAGTTGAGGCCATGTTGCGCTCCCTTCCAGCACAAACGGTGACAGGAGGTTTTTTTTATTTTTTATTTCCGTTTTGGTTGTTGTCGTTGATTGGTGTGTGTGTGTGTGTGTGTGTGTTGGTAATGCGGACACACACACACACACACAACCCCCCCCCACCCCTACACACGAACATTTACAACCCCCCCAACACACACACACACTTACATCTCAACCCTCCTCTCCCCTCACCCCCCACACACAACCCCACCTCTCCCTGCCCCCCACCACATACACACGAACTCGCCTCTTCTACCCCCTCTACCCCCACTACCTCTACTCTCGACCCCCGTGGCAAGGAACCCATGAATAAGATTAGTGTTCAGCCCAGCCGTCCGTTCAAGCCGCGGGACAAATAACTTTATATTGGTACAGAGGAGCCTCGCCGCCACGCCGTGAATAGGGGAATCGCCGCCCCCTTGATGCCTCTGACGGCCGCTCCGGTGAGGTCCTGAAGGGCTGACAGGAAGAAGTGGACAGTGGGCAAGAGGAAGGAGGGAAGAAGGGGAGGGAAAGAAGAGGAAGAGGGAAGAGAAGCGGAAGAAAGAGGGGAACTGCCGTCTCATACACGCTTCTGATGGCCGCTCCGGTGAGGTCCTGAAGGGCGGACAGGGAGAAATGGACGGTGGATAAGAGGGAGAGGGGAAGAAGGGGAGGGAGAGAAAAGAGGAAGACGGGAGGGGAAGAAGGAAGGGAAGGGGGAGATTAGGGAAACAGGGAGAATAAGAGAAGTGGACAGCGAGGAGAGGGAAGGAAAGGGAGAGGAGGAGGGAGAGAAAAGGAAGACGGAAGGGAAGGGGAACATGAGGGGAAGAGGGGGAGAGAAGTAGACTGTGGGCAAGGCGAAGGGAGGAAGGGGAAAGGATGACTGATAGAAAGAAATGATAAAAGAGGGAAGGGAAAATACTTATGAGGGGAAGAAGGGGATTAAAAGAAGGGGATGATGGGTAAGAAGAGGGAAGGGAGGGGGCAAGGGGAAAAGGGCAGAAATCTATAAGGAAAAGAGAAGGGTAAGAGGGAGGGGAAGATAAAAATGAGGGGAAGAGGATGAAAGGTAAGAGGAGGGAAGGGAGGGGAGAAAGGAAACTATAAGAGAAAATGGGAAGAGGGGGTAAAATGGAGGAGAGGAAAGGGGAGCGGGAGAGAAAGGGGAATAGGAGGATGAGGGAAAAGGATGAGAGGGGAAACAGGGAACGGAGGGAGGGAATGAAGAAGTGTAGAGAGAGATAAGGAGTGAGGGAATGTCAATGAGTATATAATCGGTGTTGTGGTGGTGATGGTGGTGATAGTGGCGGTGTGTGGAGGTGTGTTGTCCGTACGTCTGTCTGTCTACCTGCTTGTTACGTTATTTTCTTTTTCTCGCTCCCAATCTATGCGTTACTTTTTCCTTTTCTTCAATGATCTAATCTTGTTCCTCCTTCCCTTCTTCCTTTTCAACCCTGCCCGCTCTCTCCACCACCACCACCACCACCACCGTATGACCGAAACACTGTAATTACTGATCTCTCTCTCTCTCTCTCTCTCTCTCTCTCTCTCTCTCTCTCTTACAGGTGTCCCGAGTCACCTTACCTGTCGCGCCTCCAGTTTTCACAGTAAATAAAGTCATTAATCACGGCCGCCACAGGTAGGAGAATAGGCGTGCTGGGGGGAGAGGGGGAGGGGGGAGGAAGGGGAGGTGTGTTCTTGGGAGGGTAGTGTGGAGGGGGTGATGTAAGGGGGTGTAAGGGAAGTGTGTGTGTGTGTGTGTGTGTGTGTGTGTGTGTGCGGTGGGTGGGAGGAAGGGAAAGTGCGAAGCGACGGCGAAGAAAGAAGAAACGCCGGACAAAAACGCACTCACATACGCACGCACGCACACACACACATACATGCCTTGCAGAGCCGCGTGCATGTTTCTGCGCAGCGGCGATGTATGTGTGTGTGTGTGTGTGTGTGTGTGTGTGTGTCCGGCGGGGCGTACTCAGCATCTGCCCTGGTGCCACACACACACACATGCCGGCTTGGCGGCCAACGTGGGCGGCCTCACACACACGCCGCGGCCGCAACGCTGCAAAAACCCTCCTGACAGTGCCACCTCCGCCGCCCCGCCGCCCCCACACCCCGCCCCTCCAGCACCTCCTTCCTCTGCTTCCCCTAGTGAAGGAGAGGCAGGAGGAGGCAGGGAGAGGCAGGGCAAGGCGAGTGGGCAGCGGAGTGGGCACGGCGGCGGCTGGCCAGGTAGACACGGCAGGAGGGAGGCAGGTAGGGAGGCGGGGAGGCGGACTCGTGTTTCGGAGGTGGCCCGAGGCGGCGCGCTCCCTGCCGCCTCCACGCCCTGTCCCGCACTTTTCCCTGTCCTGCCCTGGCCCCCCGGCACGCCCCGACTCCTACCCACCCTCCCTCGTGCCCCGCGGATCCGTCTGGGCTTTGTGGCGGCCCCGAAAAGGCTTGGAAATTGGCTTAAAAAATCGACCTGAGAAAACCCGGCCCGGTACCCTCGCCCGAACCCCGCTAGAACGTCCCTCTCGCGGCCAGCCATTACCTTTGTCGTTAACTTTACAACTCTATCGCTCGGCCACAGCCCAACCGGAACGATTTACAAGACTTACACGTTGTGGATGATCTATCAGCGAGGGGGGGAGGGGGGGGGGAAGGAGGGGGCGGCGCGGCAACAGGTGTGTGTGAGTGGATGAGGTGGATGTGGATGAGTGTGTGTTGATGTGTAAGCGTATGTGGATGGTTTTCATGTGGATGTGTGCGTCTTTCTTTCCTCCACCTTCCCCATCCTCCTCCTCCTCCTCTTCCACTCAGTCTCTCTCTCCCCTCCGTCGTCTTCTTCTCTATCTCAAAACAGCTCCTCTTCCTCCTCCTCCTCCGCTTCTTCCTCCTCCTCCTCCTCTTCCTGTCCTCTTTTTCTTAGTGTTGCGTTATTGCATATAAAGAAACACCTCCCCCCCCTCTCTCTCTCTCTCTCTCTCTCTCTCTCTCTCTCTCTCTCTCTCTCTCTCTCTCCATCCCTTTCTCCTCCCCTTCCGTAAAAAAAAAAAAAGATGCTTAGAAAACTCCTGACATGACCATCCGGAGAGAGAGAGAGAGAGAGAGAGAGAGAGAGATGGGATGTCATGTTTTCCTCACTTTTTTGATTGGATTTTTGTTTTTATTTATGAATCTGTCGTTACATTCTCTCTCTCTCTCTCTCTCTCTCTCTCTCTCTCTCTCTCTCTCTCTCTCTCTCACACACACACACACACACACACAGCGGCACGCACATCACCCATCCAGCACTATCACCACCACCTCCATCACCATCATCACCTCCATCACCATCATCACCATCATCATCACCACTGTCACCATCACTCAGGGTATCCCACTAACCACCACTCACCACCATTATCACCACTACCTCTAACATCCCTCCGAGCTATGCGGTGATCTCTCTCTCTCTCTCTCTCTCTCTCTCTCTCTCTCTCTCTCTCTCTCTCTCTCTCTCTCTCTCTCTCTCTTTCAGATGTTGGCAAGTGTAAACGATAGCTGGAGATAAATTGAGAGAGAGAGAGAGAGAGAGAGAGAGAGAGAGAGAATGATGGGTTAATTAAAAAGAGAAAGGTGGAGGTGATGAAAGACGAAGAAAAAGATAAATAGAAAAAGCGTAACGAATGAGAGAGAAAGAGAGAGAGGAAGAGGAAGTGAGAGAAGAAAGGAATGACAACAACAACAACAACAACAACAACAACAATAACAACAACAACAACAACAAACAAGAGGGAAAAAAAGAGAAAGATAGGAAGCAAAATACGGGAAAAAATAAAAATAAATAAAGAGAGAAAGAGTGAGAGATGGAAATATGGGGAAGGGAGTCAGCGATAGGAAGAAATATTGCTGTTTTGCATCCAAGGGTCTGGCGCCGCCCACCACCACCACCACCACCACCACCATCACCACCACCACCACCATCACCACCACCACCACCATCATCAACACCACCACCAGCATTACCATACTCTACTATCCTCTTTTTCTACTCCATTTCAACTCCCATCACGCATATCCTTCTCCTCTTCCTGTCCCATTTCTTTCCCCATCCCATCACCACCACCACCACCACCACCACCACCATCATCAACACCACCACCAGCATTACCATACTCTACAATCCTCTTTTTCTACTCCATTTCAACTCCCATCACGCATTTCCTCCATTTCTTCGTGTCCCATTTCTTTTCCCATACAACTAACACCATCACCACTTTCAACACCATCACCATCACCACCACCATCACCACCATCACCACCATCACCTCCACCACCACCATAGGCAGCTACTTTTGCCTTCCACCCTATTCCCCATTTCCCTTCCCATGACCTATCCTTACTATCACTCTCTTGTTCATCTGTTCTATCTCCCTTTCCTATTTACACTCCTTCATCCCTCCCTCCCTTCCCCATCTCCTCATCACTGTACTTCCCTTCCACTTTATCCTCCCTTTCCCTTCCCTTTACCTCTCTTTATCATCACTCTCTTGTTCATCTGTTTTATCTCCCTTTCCTATCTACACTCCTCCATCCCTCCCTCCCCTCCCCATCTCCTCATCACTGTACTTTCCTTCCACTTTATTCTCCCTTTCCCTTCCCTTTACCTCTCTTTATCATTACTCTCTTGTTCATCTCTTCTATCTCCCTTTCCTATCTACACTCCTCCATCCCTTCCCCACATCCCCCTTCCTCTATTCTCCTTTCCTTACCTCTTCCTTACCCTGCAATACCCCTTCAACTCTTCACCCTTTCTCTTTACCTTTTAAGTCCCTCCCCTTCCCCTTCCCCTCCTCCTCTCTTCAATCAAGCAGCATCCATTTACCTCTTCCCTTCATTATCTCTCTTTTACCTTCTACCTCTTCCTTACCCTTCCCCTCCCCCGCCAGGCTACATGCTTATATCTCTTCCCTTTCCTTTGTCCCTCCCTCTCTCTTTGTTTCTCTCTCCCCCTTCCCCCCTCCCCTGTTTTATCCTGTCATTATCCCTATTCTCTTCCTTCCTTTATCCTTCTATGCTACCCACCTGCTTCTATATTTACCTTCTATTCTTACCTATGACTCCCTCCCTTTCTTCTTTCTCTTTCCTTTCCCCCTTCCTTCTACTACTCAGACCTTTCTTTTTTCCCATATCTTCTTCTTTCTTTACATTTTTTTTCTTTTTAATCCTTCCTCTTCCCTACTGTGCATCCCTTTCTTTCCTCCCTCCCTCCACTCTTTCTTTTCCTTCTCGTTCCTACCTTTCCCTTATTATTTTTTCATCCTTTGCAGCTACAATCTTTTTCTTTCT
>NC_066556.1:5258383-5288383 GCF_024679095.1 Eriocheir sinensis | reverse complement strand
CCTCCTCTCTATCCACTCCCCTTTCCCTCCTCTATCCACTCCGCTTTCCCTGCTGCTCCTCCCCTCTATCCACTCCCCTTTCCCTCCTCTATCCACTCTCCTTTCCCTCCTCTATCCACTCCCTTGCCCTCTTCTATCCACTCGCCTCTCTCCGCTCAATTCGTAGGATGGAGGAAATACACACGAAAAAAACTGTTCCAGAGGTTGCCAGTGAAAGAGATGAAATAATAACGACACTGTCAACTCTTGCATAAGGAAATTGGGCAGCAAGGGGACGAGCTAGAGTAGAAAGTCGTGTGCAACGGGGCCGCGGGAGGATACATGGAGGAACGCGGTTAGCAGGTTCAGAAGAGCAGCCAGCGTGAAAATAACGATAACAGATGACGAAGGGAGGAACAGTGCGGCGGAATGTAAGGGTTGGAGAAAAATGTGTAACTGAAATCGTCCTCGTCCTCGCTTTCAAAGATTTTGTTGATGAAAATAATTGATAGCATAGAGAAATAGAATAGAACAGAGGGATAGTAGATGGAAATAGAGAAAACACACAGCAGTTCAAGTCCTTCCAGCAAGTACACTCTGGTTCCAATTATCGTTTTAAACCAATATTGAATAAAAAAAAAAATACTGAAAATGCACAAAATTCCGCCTCATTTCGCCACACAGAATGACAAACAGAAAGACTCAGAGGGGGAAAAAAGTAACAGCCGCGTTCCCAAGTGGTCTGAAAATGCCCATTAATCCATTTAGAGCCATTAAAGGGGACCATTTGCCTCAATTATGCCATTTTCGGGAGCTTTTAAGGTTGGTTAGGAGTCACCCCTTGCACCCCCCTCACCCCTACCCCCCTGCTCCTCCCCACCCATACCCCCCACCTGGCGATGTACCCTTCCCTCCCCCCACCCTACTCCGCTATCCCCCTGCTTCTCCCCACCCTAGCGATGTACCCTTCCCTCCCCCCCTGCTTCTCCCCACCAATACCCCCCACCTGGCGATGTACCCTTCCTCCCCCCCCAGCCTTCTCCCCTACCCCCCTGCTTCTCCCCACCCTTACCCCCCACCTGGCGATGTACCCTTCCCTCCCCCCAGCCTCCTCCTATATCCTTTTACTCTGACGAAGGGGAGGAGGGAAAAAAAGGGAGGGGGGGTGGAGTAGAGGGCATCCAACACCTCATTTCTGTGGTATTTAAAAGGAAAGTGAAGGATTCGTATGACATTCTTTCTCTCCTAATGTTAAAATCTTTCCTTTGGTCCAAGTTTCTTTTTTTTTTATATTTGCGAAAGTTAACTTAATTTCTATAATCTGAACTGTGTAGATTTTGAGGTCATTGTTGTTATTGTTTTCGTCGCTCTGGTATGCGGTGTGTGTGTGTGTGTGTGTGTGTGTGTGTGTGTGTGTGTGTGTGTGTGTGTTGGGGAGAGGGTTGGATTCTATGTAAGGGAGAGAAAGGGAAAGGGAGACAAAGAGGGAGAAACTGGAGAGGAGAAAATAGAGAAAGGAGAGGAGAGGGAGAGAAGAGGAAACGAAAGAGGAAAGGAAAGGAAGAAAAGATGAAAATGTGTGTGTGTGTGTGTGTGTGTGTGTGTGTGTGTGTGTGTGTGTGTGTGTGTGTGTGTGTGTGTGTGTGTGTGTGTGGTCGTAACGGTTCCTATACCCTCCTAGCCTTGAATCCGCGCCCTTTGATGAGTCTATAAAGGAGAGGACGAAGAGGAGCCTAATTGAGCCTACACCCAGGTATCCCCCCCCCTCCCCCCCGCCCAGGTGTGTGATAAGCATACCTGGCGTGGATCATACCTGTCCACGGCGTGATAGTATTCTCCTCGCTCACACCTTCGATCCTGCGCTTATGGGTCCTGCACTGCTTAAGGATCCTGTGCTTATGGGTCCTTCGAGGCTAAAGGACCCCTAAATGAGTGTATTGTATTCATAAGGACTCGAGAATTTAACGTGTCCTTCGGTATGATAGTGTTTTGCGTAATGCCTTTGAGGATAAACCTAAAAATGAATATGCAGGTTCTTAAATTTCTTCTCTAAATTCAATCAGGTATATAAGTAATTTTAAGGAGTTTTACAATACTATAAATCTCTCTTTGCAATTCTGTTCACACTTCACTTTTCGCGTTCCTTAATACATTGCAAAATATACGGAGATACTTAGGTTGGTATTACAAGAAACTTTCCCTTCTCATATCAGCCATTTCTAAAGGTCAAAGAGGGGGTCAGTCGGGTTCTAATGAGTGTTCCTTTAGGTTCACGGTACAGAAGAAGGGTCACACTACCATCAGGGTCATAAAACTACTCCTGGAAATGCCCACAACTCCTACGAAAGCCTTGTCAAATTGGTGTTCTCGGACGACGAAGTGTCTCATAATGCGACCCTTAAATCTTTCAGGAACTGTTCGGATACGTTACAGCTGCAAGGACTCTCAGAATAATCAGGACACCTCTCCTCCCGAAATTAACCTCTGATTTTGGACACTCCTTTAACCTCTGTTCGGGAGCAGTGAGTAGCGGGCCTTTTTTTCTTTTTTTTTCTTTGCGCCCTTGAGCTGTCTCCTTAGCTGTAAAAAAAAAAAAAAAAAATGCAATACTGTCCTTGTCTCACTTTTTACGATTATTTATATGTAGACAAGTTTCGGATATCCTTAAAATCCTTCAGGAACTTTTTTTCGGATACAGTATAGTTTACAGGACTTTTAGCATACTTCAAATCCTTCAATACAAAACTCTTCTCATCCTACATTTCGCTATCCTATACTTTCTAAAGATACATCAGTGCTAAGAGCCACGAGTCCTTCCCTTCTCCCTCAAGAGCTCCTATATCCTCCCTTCCTCCCTTCTTAAGAGCTCCTATATCCTCCCTTCCCCGAGTCCTTCCTTCCTTCCTTCTTAAGAGCTCCTATATCCTTCCTCCCTATAAAGAGGTCCTTCATCCTTCAAAGTGATATCCTTACGACTTAGGAATCCCAGGGCTCTGATCTCACACGACTCCTTCAAGAGATCCTTCGCCATTAAGTGAGCCGAGGATGGCCTGACCCTCCCCTCCCTCCCTTTACCCTCCTCTCCCGCCCACCTCCTTCCCATCATCTGCATATCAATACCTCCACCGCTTCTGCCCTTCCCCTCTTCACGGCCCCCCACCCTGGTACTGAAGAAGAAGGGGGGGGGGTGGATGGGGTGTGTATCATGTGGCCGGGTAGACTTTAGTGGATGGGTGGGGGGGTAGGGGGTGCAATGTGTGTGTGTGTGTGTGTGTGTGTGTGTGTGTGTGTGTGTGTGTGTGTGTGTGTGTGTGTGATGGTTGCGAGTCTGTGTAAGGGAGGAAGGATGGAGGGAAGAAGGACCTGGAGAAATTGGAGAAGGGGAAGAAGAGGAGGAGGAGAAGGAGGAGGAGGAGGAAGAAGAGTAAAGTGCGGTATAAAGTGTATGTTTGGAGGAGGAGGAGGAAAAGAGGGAGAGTAAGTGCGGTATAAAGTGTGTTTGGATGAGGACAAGGAGGGGGAGGAGGAGGAGGAGGAGGAAGAAGAAAAGGAAACCATAGTGTCTTTGTGAGAGGAGGAGAAGAAGAAGGAAAAGGAAGAGGAGGATGAGGATGAAGAAAAAAATAAAGAATAAAGTTCGTGTATAGGTGATATTAAAAAAGAAGTGAATGTCAATCTACAAAGGGGGGAGGGGGGGAGGGGGAGAGTGCCACCACCAGCTCCATCCTGAACCTTATCGGGCATATAAACGAGAATTTGGGGACGAAAAGGAAAACGGAAAAAAAGTATATGGAACTCAAATATCCTCCAATTGAAAGGGAATGGAGGTCACAATGTTATGTTTCCTTCACTCAGGGGGAGAGACCATTGACGCGGAAAAGGGAAGGAGAAGGAAGGAAGGAAGGGAAGGGAGGAGGAAGAGCAGTGAATTCGAGGAAGAAAAAAAAAGAAGCAGATGGTCCAAAATCGATGTTTCCTTTCCTTGCCTCGCCTTTTCTTCCCTTGGCTGGGCACCACACACACACACACACACACACACACACACACACATGAGCTCAGAGACGAGTGTGTTTCTAATCAGCCGAAGTGATTGCTCAGCTTGAGGGGATAGCTGGAGAGAGAGAGAGAGAGAGAGAGAGAGAGAGAGAGAGAGCAGGCAGGCAAGCAAGCGGGGCGTGTATAATTGTTTTAGTCTATCTCGTATCAGGATGGAGTTTCAAATCGATTCAATCGGTTTCGCTAAATGGCAGTACACGCAATTTAGGTTTAATCTCATCATGCCTATCACACACACACACACACGCACACACGCACACACACACACCTTCACAATGAGTCACTTCACACGCCCCTCACTCCACCTAACTCATGAATATATTGTGAGTTACTTTAACCATTTTAAGGTCACGGTGGCAAAGGTTGACACACCCATCTCTCTCTCTCTCTCTCTCTCTCTCTCTCTCTCTCTCTCCCCAGTAGCTTTACGGCCAGACTTTATATAGCCCCCCCTAACCCCCTTCCCCCAGGTCGTCGGTCATGTCCCCCGCGCCGCAATATATCACTCCTGTTTTAGCTTTCCATTATTAAGGCGAATCCACACAGGTGGCGGCCATTATTTTTAATCATTTCGCTTTGATATATTATGGCGCAGGTCAGGCCAATTAGTCTCGGGTACACCAACTACACGGCTTATATATATATATATATATATATATATATATATATATATATATATATATATATATATATATATATATATATATTATATGGCCGCCACGCTAATGAGTGAAGGCCGCCGCCGTGTCCGCGGGAGGCCGTAAAGGAGTCATCAATGGGCCGAGGTGTCGCGGGACAGAATGCAAGATGGCGACTCTTTGTTTACATACGGCGGCGACACTCATCAGCGCCGTGGGAGGCACAACAATAATGGACGTGCCTGCTGCCGCCCACACACATCAGCAGTCCCCGGCCGTCGCGTTGCTTGTCACCCTCGGCGCGCCGCGCAGGGCCTCGCCGCGGCAGCAGCAGTGGGGCCCCGCCGAGGACCCGTTTTGGCGGCGCCCCGCCAGGCCGCGCCGCGCACCCCATCCCTCACCTCAACGCCGGGGCCGCCCTCCGCCACCTCCTTGTTTATACACGCGGAAACTCCCCGAAAATAAAAATTGTTTTTAGAAAAGTATGTCCACTCGTGCCACTCCCGCCCTGCGAGCCACAGCACCGCCAGGGAAAAGCCGCTGAATTATGTAAAACGCCGGGCTGTCCCGCCACCCCGCCCCCTGATGGATGTCCTCACGCCGCGGCCACGGACCGGGGAAGGGCGGCTGGCTGTGCCCTGGCTCCCACGGCCGAGGGCGCCGCCACCCAACGACAACAACAACAAGAACAAGTCACACACACACACACACACACACACACACACGGCACTCGGTTTTCCCTTCCTCAGCTTTGTTTTTTGAGGCTGACAAGGGAAGGTTGGCCCGGCTCTCGTTTCTCCCTCGCTATTGTTTTCGGGTCTGGCTGGCTGTTGAGGGATGGTCGACTGTGTTTATGTTTTCACTGTTTTGTTTTGAGGGGAAAGAAAGGTCAGGCGTTCATATTCCAGGCCCTTGAAGTAGGTGGCTTGACGTGTCCTCTTTCACAATGTCCTGAAATCCTTGGAACTTGGCGGACGAGCACATCAAACCTGCACCTTGAAATAGCATCGTCAGTGACTATTCAGGTATTCGCCAGGTGATGGACAAGCAAGGTAGAAGTCACTCATTCCCAGCAGCCCTTCCCCTAAATGTCCCCTTAGCACCCCTCCTCCTCCTCCTCCTCTCTAATGCATGAGGGGAAGAGGGGACTCAGCCTCAGTTCATAATTCACGGATTGAGAGAGGGAGAGAGAGTGAGAGTGGAAGAGGAGGAGGCTTTGTGGGGAGCGAGGGAGTGAGAGGGAGTGTGCGAGGGCCGGGTCACTGTCTTTCACTGCGGCGTTATTAATGTGGCGCCGCTGGAGTCTTTGGTGTCTTCCTGGTCGTCACTGTTGTTCCTTTTGTGTACACGTCATCGTCAGGTTCCGTCATCGCTGCACGTCATCATTTGCCCTTTTTTCTTTATTTGATTTTCCTCGTGATGTCATTCAAGGTATTCACTGAAGCACCGAGCTGAATGAAGCACTGCACTTTCGTTTGTTTATACTTTTTTTTATGCGTTAGTGAGCACTTTCTCCTCTTCACTGTTTTATGTTTTGTTTTTGTTCACTGTTTCATGTGTCATCATTTTTTTTCTTCCAGACGTTTTATCATTTTGTCTGTTTTTTTTGTGTTTGTTTTTGTTCACATATTTGGGTTTGGTTTTGACCTTTAACTTTCTGTTGGGGAAATTATCACACACACACACACACACACACACACACACACACACTCACCTTTCTGCGCCAGTTCGACGTATCCTACGCCGTTGCCGTTGGCCCAGTGGCAGAGGCTGCACGACTTGCGCTCCTCCAGGCCAGGGGACGAGACAGGGTCGGGGCGCACGTCCACCCCTTCGGCGGCGAGTCTGGCCACGAAATCCTGCATGAAGGGCGGGATGGGGGGCGGCGGGATCTTGAGAATCATATCAGGCGGGGGTCCCAGCTCGTAGAGAGAGTCACACTCCATCCTGCCGCCACACGAGCTATTCACTGACTGCTCCCACAAAAACAACTCCGGGACCACTGAAGACATTATTCCTACGGCCGTCCGCTGATTGGCCCCGATGGAATCCCTCCCGCCTTCACACCCCCGCCCTCCGACGCATGCCTTCCGATGCACAATTTTGATCCCCGAGTGTTGCCGCCCCGGGAGAACACTTCGTAACCTCTCTCCACCTCCTGTCGGCAATGCTCGACCTCCACAAACTCGGGGAAATGGGTTTTTTGGGGGTTTGTTTGGGTTGAAAGGCCGCCCAGGGTTATGTCGAGCGGTGGGAGCTTTCTGTCGGTCCCTCCGGAGGCTGCGTTAGTTGGGTGGTCGGGCGCCAGATGGGGCAGTATTCGCTCTACCTGGGACGGCGGTGGGTCGGTGCCGTCCGCCGCTCCTGAAATGGAAGGAAAAATGCATTAAATTAGTCCTGCCACTTCCCCTGGACTTGTAAGGGTATAAGGGGAGCGAGGGGACCTAAGGGGAGGCTGGGGGAGGGGGGCGTCGTCGGGGAAGTGTGAGACGGCGTAGCGTGGTAGTTGTGGTTCCTCGAGTCTTTTAAGGACGCTCAAGGCAAATTAACCTCCATTTTGAGACTCATTAATAAGCGTCCTCTTTAATTATCCCTCCCACAGGTATTTTTTCCCTCCATCATCCCATTTTTTTCCCCCTTTCCTTTTTTCCCCTCCTTTCTTTCCTCCTTCAATCTGTGTTTTTTCCGGCGTTTTCATTTCTCTCGAACCTTTTCACACAAGAGTATAATTTCTTTCCCCTTCCTGTCGGGTCACTTTGAAGATGACCTCCTGACCTCTGCCGGTGTAGGGAGCAGCCCGAGGGGTCACGTGGCAGCGAGGTCAAAGCAGGAATTCACACTTGGGGGTTAAAGTGAGGGAAGGGGTGAGGGGAAGAGGGAAGGGGAGGGGTGAAGGGAACGGGGGGAAAAGAGTGAATGGATGGGAGGAAAGGAGTGAGGGGAACGGGAGGGAGGGAAGGGGTGTGAGGGGACGGAAGGGAGGGAAGGGGTGAGGGGAGATGAAGAATAACACAAAGAAGATGATGGGAATAATATAAATCGGGGGGAGAGATGGAAAAAGAGGGGGAGGGAAGGGGGGGAGAAGGGGGGGCGTCTGGGGTGAATGAAGGGATCTTGAGGGGTGACTGAAGAGGTGTGAAGTGTAAGGGTGAGTGTGAAGAGGAAGGGAATGGACGGGAAAGGCAAGAGGTTAAGTGGAAGAGAGTGGAAAGGTGAAGGAGGGGGTGGAGAGGTGCAGAAGAGAGGAAGAGGAGAAAGAGGAGGAGAAGGATAATGGGCAAGAGGAGCAAAGGAGAGGAAGAGAAGGATAATAGAGAATAGGTGAAAAAAAGAGGAGTAAAGGAGAATGAGAAGTAGGAAGAAGATAGTGAGGAAGGGATGAAAAGGTGAGTATGAGTAAAGAGGAGAAGGATGGTGAAGAAGTGCAAAGGAGAGGATGAGTAAAAGATGAATGAAGAGGAGGAAGAGAAGGATAAAGGGGAAGACGTGGAAAAGAGAAGAGGAATAAGGAAGAATGAAGATAAGGATAAAGATAATGAGAAGAAGTACAAAGGAGAGGAAGAGGAAGAAAGATAAGGAAGGGGACAAGAAAAGAAGGGAAAGCAAAATAGGAAGAAAAAGGTAGAAAAGAAGATGAGAAGGAGGATGATAAAAATAGGGAAAGTATAATCGATAAAAAAAAGATGGAAGCGGATGAAAACGATGATAAATAATGAGGTAGAAGGTGGATAGATGGATGGATGAGTGTGTGGAAGAAGAATAGAAGGAGTGAAGGAAAGGATACAGATATGGATAGAAAAGGTGGATATGTATTAGGGAATGGAAATGGAAGGGAATGAATAAGGGTGTGAAATGGAAGGGTGAAGAGGGAGAGGAAGGGTGAGTTTAAGTATGAGGGGAAGAAAGGGAGAGAGGTGTGAGGAGGTAAGGGAGAGAGGGAGAGTTGAGGGAGATGAAGGGAGAGGTGTCAAGTGATGGGAGTGAAGGGGAGGTGTGAGGGAGTGATGGGGTGAAGTGTGAAGGGTGAGGAGGAGATAGATGAGAGGGTGAAGGGGTGAAGGAGAAGTTTAGGGTAAGAGGGGAGATATGAGGGAGTGAGGGGGAGGGGTGTAGAGGGGAGGGGATTGAAGGGGAGTGAGGGGGGGTGATGGGTGAAGGTGTGTGTGTGTTCGTGTGTTGGTTTCTTTTAGGGCGGAACTACGGAAGACAGATGAAGGAAGAAGTCTCACACTCTGTCAGCACCCTCCTCCTCCTCTCCCTCTTCCTCTTCCTCCTCCTCTTCTTCCTCTTCCTCCTCCTCCACATCCTTTGCTTTCTCTTTATTCCTCATCATCTTGAATTTTTCTCTTACTTGCTCTTTGTTATTTTCATTTTTTTTCTATTGCTTGTTGTTTTATCCTAGTCTCCTTCCCTTTCCTTGCCTCCTCCTCCTCCTCCTCCTCCTCTCTCCTTTTCTTTCTCCTTTTTCTTCATGATTTTGAAATTTTCTCTTGTTTATTTGATATTTTCTGTTTTTCTCTTTATTTCTCTTTTTTTTTGTTTTTTTTTCTCGTTTCGCTCCTATTTTTTTCTTGTTTTCTCTTCTTTTATTCTGGTCTTATTTTGCTCTTTTTATTTACCTTTTTTTCTCTTTTTTATTTCTCCTTTTATATATGTTTTTCTTTTCTCTCCTATTTAGTCTCTTTTTCTCTTATTCTGGTTTCTTGCCCTTTAATTCCTCCTCCTCCTCCTCCTCCTCCTCCGTCTCCTCCTCCTAAAAAGTGAATTATTCCCTCGTTTCTTCATTACTCTCCCAACATCGTCCGTCTTCCTCTTATTTACATGCCCGAAAAATTTGCATCGTTCATTTACTTAATTTTACTCTTCCCTTCCCATTCTCTCCCCCCCCCCCATCCCCCCCATGTCATGATTTATCCATTTCCATTCGCCTTATTTGTCTTCCTCCACCTCCTCCTCCTCCTCCTCCTCCTTCATGCGTACCCTTCCTCTTCACCACCAAGGGACACAGACGGACAGACAGACACACTCCAGCGATAACAGAACACCTTCGCTTCGGTCCATGGTGTTAATTTATCCTCTCTCCTCCTCCTCCTCCTCGTCCTCCTCCACCTCCTCCACCTCCTCCTCCTCCTCCAGGTAACACAAACAAATGTGCTCACCTGCAAGAGACTAATTACCTGACGACGTCCACCCGCAGATATGGAGAGAGAGAGAGAGAGAGAGAGAGAGAGAGAGAGAGAGAGAGAGAGAGAGAGGAGGAGGAGGAAGATAAACAGTAAAAGAAAGAGGAAAGAAAACGAGAAAACATTAAATTACAGTAAAAAAAACAAAAAAAACAGAGAGAGAGAGAGAGAGGGTAAAGAGGGAAGAAGAAGGAGAAGAAGGAAGGAGGAATTAACGAGGTTTTTAGATGCGTCGATGATATAGTGAAGGCATACAACTTCCTGTCACCTGCTTAAAGAGGGGAGGGGAGGGGGAGGGGCAGAAGTGAGGGGAGGTGGGGAGGGGTGTGGGGGGTGATGGATAACTGCAGGGAGGTGTGAGGTAGATAGGAATAACACTGATGAAGGAGGAGGAGGAGGAGGAGGAGAAATATGGAGGTATGGAAAGAGGGAGGGAGGGAGAGAAAGGGGAGGGGGTGGAATGTACTGTATACCTACCACTGGAGGGAGAAAGAGAGGGAGAATACGGAGAGAAGGAGGGAGAGATAGGTAAGTGTGGGAGGGAGGGAGGGAAGGGAGGGATGAGTGTGTGAATGGGGAGGGACAAGAGTGTGTGAATGGGTCAGGGAGGAAGGGAGGGAGGGAGGGAGGGAAGATGAAGATGGAGGAGGTGAGGAATGAGGGAGGGAGGGAGGGAGGTATAAGGAGGGTGTCTCGTAAGGATTTCTCTCTTTCCTTCCCTTCCCTTCATGCTACCTTTCCCTCCCCTACTTCCCTCCTTCTCTCCTCCTTCCTTCCCTCCTTCTCTCCTCCTTCCCTCTTCCTTCCCTCCTTCCATCAATCTGTAGCCGGAAGTCGAGCGTAATCCACGAATTTGTGTAAGAGATTCTGTCAATAAGAGGAGGAGGAGGAGGAGGAGGAGGAGGAGGAGGAGGCATGGCGGAAAAGCGGTCGATTTAGATAAGGGAAATAATCCGACAAAGTGTTTTCGGCTCGTCCTCTTGAGTCTTCCTCTTGAACCTTCCTCTTGATGGCTTAGGTAATATGGACGAATAGGTCTTCCTGTTTTCCTCCTCCTTTTCCTCTCTCCTCCCTTTCCTCCTCTTTGTAATTCTTCCTGTTTTCCTCTTCTTCATATTTGTTTTCCATTTTTCTGTTTCCTTTCCATATTCTTTCTTTTTCTTTCACTGCATGTTTTTTTTTATTCCTCCTGTTTCCCTTCTCTTCTCATCTGTTTTCCTTTTCTCTCTCTCCTCTTTCCAAGTTTCCATATTCTTCCTTTTCTTTAATTCCATGTTTTTTTTTAATTCCTCCTTTCTTCCTTCTCTTCCTATATGTTTTTCTCTTTTCTCTCTCCTCTTTCCATATTCTTCCATCTCTTTCATTACCTGCTATCTAATTCTTCCTGTTTTTCCTCTTCTTTCTATCTCTTTTCCTTTTTTCTGCCTCCTCTCCCTCTTCTTTCCACATTATTTCTTCCCTCTCTTTGTTACTGTTTATTGCTCCATTTTCTCCTCCTCTCTCCACATTCCTCCTTCCCTCTCATTGTTACTCTTTATTGCTCAATTTCTACCCGCCGATTCATTGTTATCCTCCATCTCTCTTCCTCCTTTGTTTCTTCTTTTTCTGTTCTCTCCATTCACTTCTTATCTTCCTCCTTCCACTTACTGTTCTACTTCTACTCTGTGCACCTTGTTTGTCTTTCCTTGTTATTATTTTTCTGCTCCTTATTTTTTGTCTCCATCTATTCATCCTTTTATTTTTTTCCTTTATGAAGAAGTTTGTTATTCTTAATTTTTCATCTACTTCTACTGTTTTCTTTCATCTTCACTTTTTTTTCTATTTTCTTCTCTTCCTCCTCATATTCCACTTTCCACCTGCTCCTCTGGTTTTTTTTTCTATCCCTTCTTTATCCACTTTTCCACTCTCCACTTTCCACCCACTTCTCTTTTCTCTTCGCCTCCCCCGTTTCCTTCCTCTTTCCTCCTTCCTTTGGTTCCTCCTCCTCCTCCTCCTCCTCCTTCCTCGTCGTGTTTGCTTGAGTGTTTTATGTTTGTGTGACAGAGCATTGGACAGAGAGAGAGAGAGAGAGAGAGAGTCGAGGCCGCTGCGCAAACAAGGCTTATGTTGTCCTCTCTCTCTCTCTCTCTCTCGGTGGGCTTAACAACTTAATATTATTTTGTATTTCCTCGAGACTTTTTTCACTGATTTTATGTCCTCGTATTTTAACTTCGTGCTTATTACGCTTCCTCCTCATCCTCCTCCTCCTCCTCCTCCTCCTCCCATCTTATTCCTTCTAGTCTATTTTCCATAATTTTCGCTGAAAGTTGCTTGCGCCTTTCTCTCGATTTTATCTTCGTTCACTGGATTGCGTTTAAGTTTTTTTTTTTTTATGTGTGTGTAAAGTTTTCTGCAGCCAATGTTTTGTTTGTTTGCTCCTCTTTGTTGGTCTTCTCGTGTATAATTTCTGATCTCTCTCTCTCTCTCTCTCTCTCTCTCTCTCTCTCTCTCTCTCTCTCTCTCTCTCTCTCTTAACGTCTTACTTTCCTTCTAATTTGCTTTTTTTGCTGTGTTTTTTTACCTGTTGTTCTTGTTTTCCTTTTATAATCTTTACTGTCCCTTAATTATGAAGTTTGTGTTATCATCATTATCATCATCATTTTCTTCTATTACTTTTCTTTCTTCTACGTATTCCTTATTTTTGTATCCTTTATCTTCTACTTCCCTTGGTGGCAGTGATGGTGGTAGTGGTAGTTATGGAGATGTTGGTGATATTTGTTAGTGGAGAGGGTGATAGTGATGGTGATGGTGAGGGGGGGGGGTATTTGTGGCCCATGGTGGTGGTGGTGATTTACAAGAAAGCGAGAGAAGAGGAGGAATGGGAGGGAAAATTTATCGGTGTTGAGGATAAAGGGAGAGAAAGAGGTGGGTAATAGAAGCGAGGAATGTAAAGATGGGGACTGGAAGAAGGGATTGAAAGATGGGGAAGGAAAAAAGAATGAAGGAGAAGAAAAGTAGGAAGGAGCGAAAGGAAGGGGAAGGCAAGAGTGAAGGAGGGGGAAGGAAAGACGGAGGGAATGAATGAGGAGGAAGTGCTGGAGGAGAGATGGGTATAGGATGTTAACCCCTTGATCGCGGATTTCCTACAAGAAGACATCACCAAGCTACAGGAATGGAACAAAAAGTGGCTGCTGCAATTCAATGAGGAAAAATGTGAAGTCCTGCACCATGGGAGAGTTTATCCAGCATACCAATACCACATGAGAAACACTCCACTATCCACCACAGAGGCAGAGAAGGACCTGGGACTATATGTGACCAGGCTACCAGTGAAAGCCGAATCCGTGCCAATCGCAGCGGACGAAAGGAAGGATAGAAGGACAAGGAAGAGGGAGATTGGAAAGGGAGGAGAAGATGAAAGAGTGTAACATGTCTTCATCCTCTTCGTATTCTTCCTTCTTCATCTCCTCTTACTCCTCCTTTCTCTTCCACCTCTTCCTCTTCTTCCTCCCTCTGGGTAGAAAGGTAGGAGGAGGTAGAACGCTGGAGAAGAGGATGAGGGAAGAGGATGAATAGGATGCTGGAGAGGAAGGAAGGAAGGATAGGAAAAGGGATGGCTAGAAGTGAAGGATGGCTAGGATGCTGCGTAGGAAAGAAGGAAAGACAGGAGGAGAAAGAGAAAGAGGGAGGAGGTAGGAGGAGGAGGCTGACGAAGAAAGATGGGAAGGAGGTTGAGTAGGGCGAAGTAAGCGAAGGAGGAAGGATGGATAGGAGCGAAGGATTGGTAGGATGCTGGGGAGGAGGGAAGGAAAAGTAGGAGGACGCAGAAGAGGGATGAGGAGGAGGTAGGGTAGGACTGGGTATGACGAAGGAAGGGTAGGAGGCCGAGGAGGGAGGGAAGGAAGGATGGAAGGAGGTAGGATGCTGGGTAGGGTTCCTGAAGGTCCTCACTCCCCCCAAGGATCCCAAGTGGGCCCAATTGTTCCCATGGTGACCCCCGGGGCGAGGCGAGGTCACCCAGCCGGCCGTGTGACCTCCGGGGAGCGGGAGGTCAAGAGGGCGGCAAATAACTGCTATGGTGTCTGGTAGGGGGAGGGGGGTAAGGGGGAGGGGGGAAGGGGGGGTGATGAAGGTGAAAAATGTGTAATTGATGTTGTTGGTGTTGCTAGATAGATGTTTGTTTGTTGTTTTTAGTAGTAGTAGTAGTAGTAGTAGTAGTAGTAGTAGTAGTAGTAGTAGTAGTAGTAGTAGTTGTTGTTGTTGTTGTTGTTGTTGTTTAGGGGAGTCTTTTTGTGTTATTTTGTTACAGGAATCAGCTCAAGGGAAAACGAAACAACAAAAGCAACAAACAAACAAACAAAAGAAGCCTCCTGTGTGTTGATCCTGTCAGAATAAAAATAATTGAGTGGCCAGAAATTGTTCAGTTAATTTTGCAGCTTTTACTGAAGATGATGATGATGATGATGATGATGAGAAGGATGATAATGACATTGCTGCTTGTTTCTAGATCTCTCTCTCTCTCTCTCTCTCTCTCTCTCTCTCTCTCTCTCTCTCTCTCTCTCTCTCTCTCTCTCTCTCTCTCTCTCTCTCTCTCTCTCACACACACACTTTCCACACACAAACCCTCAAATTTCCAACATGCAGAGGTTACACGGGATTAGATTATCGAGCGAGTCCTAATCTATTTGCGGTAACACTAGACAGTATTGGACGCTGCGGCTGTGAGGGAGGGAGAGGCAGCTGTATCAACGAGGGAAGGGGAAGGAGGGAAAGGAGGAAAGGAGGAAGGAGGAAAGGGAAGGAGGGAGGGAAGGAGAGAGAGAGAGAGAGAGAGAGAGAGAGAGAGAGAGAGAGAGGGAGAGAGAGAGCGAGAGAGGAAAAAAACATACAGAATAATCAGAAACATCCATTGCCTTGTTAAATACGGGTGATTAGTCGTGCTGTGAGAGAGAGAGAGAGAGAGAGAGAGAGAGAGAGAGAGAGAGAGAGAGAGAGAGAGAGAGAGAGAAAATTAAGAAAAAAAACATACAGAATAATCAGAAAAAGAAAACACGATTATGCAACCCGTACCAAAAAACATCCATTGCTTTGTTAAATACGGGTGATTAGTCGTGCTGTGAGAGAGAGAGAGAGAGAGAGAGTTGTCACAGATTTTTCCCTTTAAGTGCAAAATGGTCACCACGTGCTGAACACAAGGAAAGGAGGGAGAGAAGGAGAGGAGGGAGAGAAGGAGAGGAGGGAGAGAAGGAGAGGAGGGAGGGAGGGAAGGAGAGAGAGAGGGAGAGAGGTAGGAAAAAGGACTTGGAGAGATGAACCTTCCCTCCTTCTCTTCCCCCCTCTCTCCCTCCTTTCCCTTCCTCTCCCCCTCTCTCCCTGCCTTCCTTCCTCCCTTCTCCCTCTAGGATCCTTATCAGGGAGGCTCAGCAAGGGAGAGGCGGGCTTGGACACAGGGCGGGAGGTGTTGTTCTCCCCGCGCGTGGGTGTGGGGACGGCGGGATGATCAGGGCAGCGTGGAAGCCTGTCAGATATTGAGTTGTCCGCCTCACCTTTACCTGTCCGTGTCACCACCTAGAGTGCCCAGGTGGTGGTGGTGTTAGTGGTGTTGTTGGGTAGGTGATGGTGGTGGTAAGGTGGGCAGGTGGGTGGGTAGGGGTATGGAGTGGAGTTGTTAGGTAGGTGTTGGTGGTGGTGAGGTGGGCAGGTGGGTGGGTAGTGGTATGGTGGTGGTGGTTGTTTGGTTGGGGTATTGTTGGTGATTGACGGAATAGTAGAGCTGGGAGACTGAGATGGACTTTGAATATAAATAATGGAGGTGTGAAGGAAGGGGAAGAAAAGAGGGAAGGAGCGAAAGAGGAGTGGGTTTAGTTTGGTTTAGGTTCGTTTATTAATTTCAGATTGATTTCTTTTGATAAAATTTCAAGGTAGCTTTTTTTTTCTAATATGAGGTTAGGTTTGGGTTAGGTTTGGTTCGTGTATACTGGGTTGTGATACTGGATCTGGTTAGCTTTGTACTTTTCTTAGGTTTATTAAGTTTATTCATGTAAAGGTTTGGTTTGACTAGGGTAAGTTAGGTCTGCTCAGGTTTGGTTTGTCTTTATCGTTTGCTTTGCTTACGTTTATATAGGGCTACATGTTTTATAGTGATGGTGGCTGTGGTTGTGGAGGTGAACGGTAGGGAATGCAAGTGAGAGAGAAAGAGGGAGAGATAAAGCTAGAGACGGGTATATGGCAGTGGTGGTGAATGGTAAGGAATGCAAGTACCCGAGAGAGACAGAAAGAGAGACAGAGATAGAAAGAGATAGAGACGGAGACGGGTATACGGTACGGTGGCTTACCTTCAAGGGATAAAGGAGATTGAGATAGGCGTCGTGGTATGTGGCGGCGATAGGGACGGTAACGGGTAGGCATGCCACTCATCCCTCACTGGTACGAGGCCGAGGGTGAGGTAGGGAGAGAGTGGTAGCGGGGAAGGACTAGTGTAATGGTTCTTTTAGGCGATAAGGGTGAGGGTAATGGGTGGATAGGTACAGCTGCAATGGTGATAGGAATAGTTAAGAGTGAATGTAATGGAGGGATAGGCAGGATAGTACTCAGCCACAATGCATGGGAAAGGAAGGTACAGAGAAAGTTTGACAATGCAATAGAGGAAATAAAGGAGAGATAGGAACGTAAAGAGAAAGGAGAGGAAAAGAAGGAAGGGAAGAAAGAAGGAGGCAGAAGAGTTGGTCATACTATAGAATGAAAAAAAGGGAAAAAAAAGGAAAAGAAAGAGTTTACAGAAGGAGAAGGAAAATGACAGGAGGGAAGAAAGAGGGAGGGAGTAGATGGTAGTTGATGGGTATGGTTGTTATTAAGCTGGAATGGGAAGGGTTGAATAATGCTAGAGATGTCAGTGTGTATGGGTTATTGAAAGGGTTGGTGGTTAATGGTAATGGGAGTGGCTGGGTATGGTAGTTATAAAGTTGTAATGGGAAGGATGGTAGGTACAGATTTAGGTGTTAGTGGTAGTGGTTCTTGAATGGGTTAGTGTATGGGATGTAATGGATATGGTAATGGATTGACATGGGAGTAGGAGGCTGCAATGGTGAAGATAGTAGATAAGGATGGGATAGGAAGGGCAGAAGAGGAGATGGCGCCACTATAAACACTTGCCTGCGCCATGACGGGCTGGGGCCGAATACCATCCAGGCCCCTCAAGCAAGCCTACCGGCACAATAGGCGGAGACAAAAAAAAAAAAAAAGAGGAGGAGGAGGAGGAGGGAGGTAGAAGAGGAGTTGACAGTGGAATGGAGAGAAAAGGGAAAGGAATTAAGGGAAGGGAAAGTCAGGTAAGGCAGGTGAAAAAGATTGAGTTGTCGGTATGTAATGGTTTTGAAAATTGTTGTGGTTTATGATTTTAATAGTTATGGTAATGGGTATACATGATCATTAGCTTTTGCAATGGTAAGAATAGGTTAGAGGTAGATAGAGTTGTCAGAATATAACAGTCCTTGATATGGTTGTGGTTTGCGGTTTAATTGGTTATGGTAATTGGCAGACATGGTAATAATCTGCAATGGTTATGAGGGTAGATATAGGTAGATAGAGTTGTCAGTAAGTAATGGTTGTGATATGTGATTTTAGTGATAATGTTAATGGGTATGTTATTATGGGTATGGTTATGTTAATTCATGGTAGTTACCTTATGCAATGGTAGGAAAAGGTTATAGGTAGATAGAGTTGTCAGTAAGTAATGGTTGTGATATGTGATTTTAGTGGTTATGTTAATGGGTATGTTATTATGGGTATGGTTATGTTAATTCATGGTAGTTACCTTATGCAATGGTTAAGAGGATAGATATAGGTAGATAGAGTCGTCAGTATGTAATGGTTCCCAAAATGGTTGTGGTATGTGAGTTTAGTGGTTATGTTAATGGGTATGTTATTATATGTATGGTTATGTTAATTCATGGTAGTTATCTTATGCAATGGTTAAGAGGATAGATACAGGTAGATAGAGTTGTCAGTATGGTATGTGAGGCTTATGGCAGGGATGGTATGTGTGGTATGGGTGACGTTAGACCAGACAGACAAACAGACAGACAGACAGAGAGACAGACAGAGGGAGGGATAGGAGTAACCCGGCGGACAATGTAGCCTTTAACCCTTCCCTTACCTGGCCTCACCTCACCTGACCCTTCTCACCTGCCTCCCCGTGCCCTCGAGCGGCGGATTATGACCAAACGAACGCCAGGTGAAAATACTATGCGCCTGTCACCACCGCTACCACCACCACCACCACCACCAACAACAACAACAACAACACCAATACTAACAACAACACTGTCATCACCACCACCACCACCAACAACAACAACAACATCAACACTACCACCACAACCACTACCACCACCACCAGACGAAAGAAAAAAGAAAAAGAATAATATTACATCATCTCTCTCTCTCTCTCTCTCTCTCTCTCTCTCTCTCTCTCTCTTATTAAAACCCTCATTGTTATTCAGAAGTGCATTATTCTTCCTATAAATCCATCTTCGTTTAGAGGCGAAGGTAGACGAACAAAGCAAGTGAAGGGAAGGGAAGGGAGGAAAGAGAAAGGGAAGGGGAAGGGAGGGGAGGGGGATGGAGAGAGAAAAAAATATGGGTAGAGAGAGAGAGAGAGAGAGAGGAAGGGGTGGAGGTAATAATGCAAGTAAGGGAGAGGAAGGGAGGGATGGGAAGGGAAAGGAAGGGGAAGGGGTAAGGAAGGGGAGGGGATGGAGAGGATAAAAAAAATGGTGTAGAGGAAGAAAAAAAAGTGAAGAGCGATAGAAAACATGAAAGTTGATTATGCAATGGAAGGGGAAGAGGGAAGGGAAAGGTAGGGAATGGGAGGTCAGAGGAGGTCAAAGTGGAAGGTAGGAGAGGGAGAAACAATGCAAGGAAGGAGAGGGAGGGAAGGGAAGGGAAGGGAGAGAAAAGAATGGGAAGGGAGAAGCAGAGGCGGAGGAAGGAGAAAGAGAAAGAAAATGATGTAGAGAAGGAAAAAGTTGATAATAGAATGGATTGAGAAAAAGAAGAGAAAGGAAGGGAAGGAAAGAAGGACTGACGGGAAGAAAGAGGGAGGTAGGAGAGGAGTTGGTAATGAAGGGAAATGAGGAAAGGGAAAGGAAGGAAAGGCAAAGGAGGTAAAAGTGGAGAAAATAAATGAAGGAGGGAAGAAGGAGGAAGGTAGGAAAAGGCAATGAAAGGAAACTGAAAAGGAAGAAAAGAGAAGGGAAGAGAGGAGAAGGTAAAGAAGAGAAAGATGGAAGCAGAAGAAGAATAGACAACAAAATAGAACAGAATGAGGAAAAGGGAAAAGTTGGGAAGAGAAAGAAAGGGAAATAAGGAAAGGGAAAAGAGCGAGAAAATGAGGCAGAAGAAATGTGGGAAGGGAAAACGAGAGAGAGAGAGAGAGAGAGAGAGAGAGAGAGAGAGAGCCAAGGGGAGACACCAACAAAATATCGCTAAGTGATTTTATAGTCATGCCAAAACGCCGCGCCGTCAACGTAACTCTGCCGCTCAGGTGTTCCCGGGGGAGGGGGGGGAGGGAGGGGGGGAGGGGGAGGATGCTGTGTGAGAGAGAGAGAGAGAGAGAGAGAGAGAGAGGGGGGGGGGGCGAACCTTGTATCCAATTATATAACTGTTTTTTAAGATAGGAGAGAGGGAGATAGAGAGAGAGAAAGAGGGAGAGGGGAGAGAAAGAGAGGGAGAGATGACCTAGTCTGTGGGGTCACTATAACTCTTGTAAGTGACAGATGACCTCAAGCCTCTGGAAGCTGGTTAAGGCAGGGAAGGTAAAGGGAGGGAAGGGAGGGAGAAGGGAGGGAGGGAAGGGAGGTGAAGGTTGAGGTTGGTATATGGAAAGACTGTATTGTGTAGGAGGAGGAGGAGGAGGAGGAGGAGGAAGGAAGACTCGCCCCATCTCCTTTCTCTTCTTTATTTCCTTGTTGGCCTTCCTCCTTTCCTCCCTTCCATCTTCATCCTTTCTCCATCTCTTCTTTATCATTCCTCCCTTTCTCCCTCTGCATCCCCTCCACCTCCTTTCTCTTCTTCATTTCCTTGTCTGACTTTCCTCTTTTCTAATTTCCTTTCTCTATCTCTTCTTTATCCTTTCCTCTCTCATCCCCTCTATATCTCTACATAACTTCCCTTCCTCTTCAGCTCCCTCCACCTCCTCCTCCTTCATTACTTCCTCAACCCATCACTCCACCTTCACCTCCTCCTACATCCTTTCCTCCTTCCTCTTTTCTCCTTTCTTCTTCCTCTTCCTTCTCTCTCCTATCTAAGAACAAGAAGCGCCATGAAAAGTGAGTCTAAGTCCATATTTGGGCAGACCTACACACACACACACACACACACACACACACACACACACACACACACACCTCCTCCTCCTCCTCTTCCTTAGCGCTGTCCACTCACTTGGGTTATCAGAAGGGCCTGTCTGTCTATCTGTCTGTCTGTTTGTCTGTCTGTCTGTCTGTACGTGTGTATGTCTTTGTCTTTGTGTGTGTGTGTGTGTGTGTGTGTGTGTGTGTGTGTGTGTGTGTGTGTGTGTGTGTGTGTGTGTGTGTTGCTGTTTGTTCGTTTGTCTGTCTGTCTGTTTGTGCTGTGTTTGTTTGTTTGGTTCATTATGATTTTTTTTTCACTTTTTTTATTTCTTTTTCTTTTTTTTTGTTATTGATGAATGTGTGGAGAGTTTAATAGAGGTCGTTTTTATCTTCTTGTTCTTTTTCTTCATTCTCCTCCCCTCCTCCTCCTCCTCAATCTTGCTGAAGCACTCTCTCTCCCTCATCCTCTACAGTTAAGAAGTACTCTCCTCCTCCTCCTCCTCTCTATCAGTAGTTCCTCGTCACCGCCTCTGAAGTGTTGTGACAGTGTCCCTCAGCCCTTCAGGAGAGAGGAAAAGAGGAGGAGGAGGAGGAGGAGGAAGAGGAGGAGGAGGGTATGCGGTAAAGAGAAGAGTCAATATAAGGCAAATGTCGACCTGCCAATACGATAACTCTCTCTCTCTCTCTCTCTCTCTCTCTCTCTCTCTCTCTCTCTCTCTGTCCGGTGATCATTGCGGTCGGTTCTGGGGTCGTTCTTGTCCTATCGTGTTGGTCATCTCTCTCTCTCTCTCTCTCTCTCTCTCTCTCTCTCTCTCTCTCTCTCGTTTTGGAGGGAAGAGGGGGGAGAGGGGGGGCACAGGAGCCTTCGACGCTTATCTCTACTCGGTCTCTCTCCGGGGGGGATGGAGGTAAGAGGAGAGGGGAGGGGGAGGAGGGAGGAAGAGGAAGAGGAGAGAGGAAGGAAAGAGGAGATGAAATGAGTAGTGTTATTGGTCCACTTGTAACTATTATTATTATTATTACTATTATTATTATTATTATTATTATTATTATTATTATTAGTCATATCTTTCCTTCCTCTCTTTCCTTTTTCTTCTATCTGTTGTGATGGTGGTGGTAGTGGTGGTAGTGGTGGTGGTGGTGGTGGTATCGTTCAGGGTATCAGTCCCCCGCTGGTGCCACGGGACAGGTAATTGGCTCCTGAGGTAAACAGTTGATTGTCTGACACACCTGCTCTCCTTCCTCCTCCTCCTCCTCCTCTTTCTTTTTTCCTCCCTCCTCTGTCCCCCTTTTTATCCGTCCATCTCCTCCCCTTTTTCCACGTGCGTTTTCTCTATCTTCTTTCTTTCCTTATCTTTCCATCCCTTATCTTACCTCGTTATCTCTTTCCTTTCTTCTAAATCCTCCTCTTTATCCTCCCTCTTCAGTCCTTTTCTTCTCCTACTTCCCTTCTTTTCATCTCTCTCTCTCCTTCTTTCTCCTTCTTTTTCATATTCCCTTTTTATTTTCTATCCACACATGTTTTGTCATCTAGTTTTGTCTTCATTTTACTTGCAATATCAATCTTTCTTCTGTAATTTCTCTTCTCATTTTTCCTCATACTTCTTCCTTCCCCTTCTCTTCTATCTGTTACTCCTCTTTCCATCCTATTACTCTTCCATTTCTTCTCCCCATCTCATTTTCTTCTTGTCCATTTTCCTCCATTTCCTCCCCTTTAACTTATCCCCCTCTTTTCTTTCTCCTCGTTTCTCTTTTTCATGTTCTGTTCTATTTTAACTTATTTATCCCCTTCTCTTTACTCCTCATAATCTTCCCTTGTTCTCCTCCCTTTCTCCTTTTCTTCCTCTCCTTTTTTTTCTACCCTTTCCATATAGGTGATAAATCCTTCCTTCCCTTTCTTCTCCCTTTCCTCCACAAGTCCATTTATCTCTTCCTTTCTTCCCTCGCCTCTCCATCCATTTCCTCTCCCCTTTCCTCCCATCATTTTTTTTCTCTTCCTTGTCGCAGGGAAATAAATGAGGAAAAAACTGCAAAAAAATAATTGTTCGGAGAGAGAGAGAGAGAGAGAGTTACAATTTGTCCATTCGCTTTATTATTATTATTATTATTATTATTATTATTGTTATTATTATTTGTGATTTATACCCAGAAATACGCCATTTTACCTATAATACATCCTTCCCACCCGTCCCTTCCTTTCCTTCTCTCATTAATTTCCCTCTCCCTTCCCGCCCCTTCCTCTTTCCCTACTAATTCTACTTTTTCTTTCGTTTCCCTTCCTTTTTATTTCCTTCGCTTCCCGTTCTCTCCCTCTCTTCAATTCAGTTCCCTTCCATTGCCTTCCTGTCGCTTCCATTCTTTCCCACTTTCCCCCCCTCCCTTTCCCTAATTTTCCTTTCTTCTACTTTCCCTATCCTTCCTCGTCTCCTCCCTGTCCCCATTTCCTTACCATTTCCCTACCAACCTTTGCCTTCTCCCCTTTTCTCTCCCCCATCCTCTGTCCTCCTCCTCCTCCTCCTCATCTTGTTGAAACTGGTGTGTGTTTGTGTGTGTGTGTGTCCTGTTGCTACGAGAGAGAGAGAGAGAGAGAGAGAGAGAGAGAGAGAGAGAGAGAGTAATTCATCAATGTAACTTTATACCCTAAGAGCAGAATAAAACCCTCACAACCATTACAAACATAACCACATAAGAAATTACACCAGAAATACGTAAGCAACTCCGTCATATTAACTACCTATCTAACTATGAAATAAGGAGGAAACACAATAATCTGCTTACGTGACCGAGCTGGCAGGGAAAGAAAAAAAGGAGAAAGGAAACAAAAGCAGTCACAACGCGGTGGCAACACTCGGGCGAACCAGTAGTAGGGTTAACGTTTCGGGGCCTCGGATGAAGCTTGACTCGCTGCTTCACCTCCTTTCAACCGCTCCATAGGTCTTTATATAACGCTAATAACTAACTTTTGACTTGACCGTAGTGAGGAAATGAGGTTGAGGAAAGTATAGACGAAAGGAGGCAAGGATGGGAGCTAATGCCTTGCCTCAAGATACGATTCATTCATCTATATTCTTATGCTTCGTGGAGAGGGTCGTTTTTTTATGTGGCAACACTGGAAAAAGAAGAAGAAAAAAACGCTACGGCTATTTACAATCATTTTTCGTTATATTTCCATCGCTTAACCTGTATAATTCACCCCAGTACCCATAGAAATAGAGTTATAAGAGGGAGATGTAAGCCTATAAACTTCAATTCACAGAGATTATTAAGAGGATATTGATTTTACGGGGACTATGACCGAGGGAAAAGTGACACCTAACATCTATGTATCTCTGGACTCGCTGGTGTGTCTCCGTAAGTCCTTCCTTCCGCCGGTCAGCTTCTGCAGCACGCGCGTGGGGTCGAGACGCGTCCAGTGTCATGCTACATTAGTGCAGTGTTACGCGGTTTCGAGGGACGGAGTGTGAGCGTGTGAAGGCTAGGCGAGCGTGGGAGTGCCTCGAGGTGGGTGTACTGGCCCTGGTTGTTTGTGTATTGATTGATTTGGGCGAGTTTTTTTGTTTGCTAATTGGTGTTTCGTGGTTATTCCTCTTCCGCCCTGTTCTGCTCTCTTCCCTACCCGCCTCTTCCTCCTCCTGCTTCTGCTCATCTTTCTCCTTCGCTTGCTGTCTGATGCTCTTCCGCCCTGTTCTCCTCTTCCCTCCCTGCCTCTTTCTCCTCCTGCTTCTGCTCGTCTTTCTCCTCTGCTTGTTATCTCAATCCCGTTTTCCTCTTTGTATTTTTATCTCTACCTCGTTTTTATCTTTATCCTTATTTTCCTTTTCCTTCGGGTTATCCTTCTCCTCCTCCTCCCTCATTCTGCTTCAATACGTTGTTTTCATTCTTAACACAGACAGGTTAACAGAAGGACCAACAGACAGAAAGACCGAAATACAGGTAAACAGACAGACAGGTGGACAGAAAGACAGACATACAGGAAGGTAAAATAGACAAACAGAAAGACCAGTATATAGTCTAATTGACACACACACACACACACACACACACACACACACACAATAAACAAACAAACAGACGAACAAACGGGAGACTTCCATCTACTACTTAGCTCAACCTGTTCTCTCTCTCTCTCTCTCTCTCTCTCTCTCTCTCTCTCTCTCTCTCTCTCTCTCTCTCTCACGGGGGATTTAAAACTAAGGCTGTTTCACCACAAGACGCCGCCCGCCTGCCCTTTGATCCGCGCCCTTTGTTTCCGCGGGGGATGAGCGAGCGAGCGAGCCTTTCACACTCCCGTAATCCCCAATCTTCCCCACTGTTAGAGAGAAAAGGAACACGGGGAGGGATTACAGCCGGGGAGGAGGAGGGGGAGGAAGGGAGGGAGAGGATTGGAAAGGAGAGATGTCGGTGAGGAAGAGTGAAAGGAGGAGGGAGGGAAGGAGTACATAACACACACACACACACACACAGACACACACACACACATCGTTCGTGGTTCATCAACTTTCTCCTCTTCCTCTCTTTCTCTCCCATTTATCGTATTTCTCTTTTCCGATTTCTCTTCCTCCTCTGCTTCCTCAATTTCCGCTTTCATATTTTTTTCCTATTTCTCTTCCTCCTTCCTATTTCTCTTCTTCATTCTTTTCACACAGACAGAGAGAGGGAGAGAGGATTGGAGAGATGTGATGGAGAGAGAGAGAGGGAGAGTGAGAGAGCCGATTTCTCTTCCTCCTCTGCCTCCTCAATTTTCCCTCTCATATTTTTTCTTCCTATTTCTCATCTTCATTCTCTTCACACAGACACAGAGAGGAAGGGAAGAGAGGGGGGGAGGAATGGAGAGGAGAGATGTGATGGAGAGAGTGAGAGAGGGAGAGAGGAGGAAGGGAAAGAGTACACACACACACACACACACACACACACACACACACACACACACACACACACAGCAAGGGGACGAAGCCGGGGATAACAAGGGGTGTGTGGTGAGCGCGGTGCAGCCAAGGAGCGAAACAAGGCCGGGTTATGTGTTCACCTGGCGTTAACCTGAGACTACCTGGCGATTACATGTCGGGTAATTAAGGGCCGTCCTGTCTCCAGCCCGACACTAAGCCCTCAATGCGGATGGATGTGGATCATGGAGGATTTGCCGCCCCGCTGAGGGTTGGCGCGCGGATCATTGTAACTTAGTGTGGGTGTGTGTTTGTGTGGGGTTGGGTGTTTGTTTGTGAGTGTGTTTGTTTGTTGTTGTTGCTGCTGCTGCTGCCTCTGTCGCGTGTTGGTGTGGTGTTTGTTTGTGTCTGTGTCTGTTTGTTTGTTTGTTTGTCGTTTGCAATTATGTGTTATTTCCATTGCAGTCTCCCTGTGTTCTTATGTTCTTATGTTCTTATGGTGTGTCTTGCCTGCCTCATGTGCTTCTTTTTTTTCTTTTATTTCTCTTTTACTAAATCTATCTATCTATGTCTATCTGTCTATCTCTATATTTTTTTCTTTCATTCTTTCTTTTTCGCTTTTTGTTTTGTTCTCTTTTGCTTCGTCTTTCTCTTCCTTTGCAGTCTTTTTCTGCTTCGTTTTCTTGATTCCCCTTTTTTTTTTATTCATCTTGTTTTCTTTCTTTTTTACATAAATTTTCTGGTTATGTTTTGTTAATCTCTCTCTCTCTCTCTCTCTCTCTCTCTCTCTCTCTCTCTCTCTCTCTCTCTCTCTCTCTCTCTCTCTCTCTCTCTCTCTCTCTCTCTCTCTCTCTCTCTCTCTCTCTCTCTCTCTCTCTCTCTCTCTCTCTCTCTCTCCTTCATAAGAAAAAGAGATTTGTATTGTGCGTATTTTTTTGCACACTTTTTAAGGAGGTTAGTGATCCCAGCACACACACACACACACACACACACACACACACCTATACATACCCCAACCCCCCTCCCCTCTTCCCGTTTTCCTCCTTCCCCCTTCCAAGCCTCCTCCATTTCCCCCTCCCTTCTTCCAAACCTTCCCCTCCCTCATCCTCCCTTCCTCCCTTCTCCCCTCCCTCCTCCCTTCCCCTCCCCCTATCTCCCTATCTCCCTATCGGCGCATCTTTAGTGCCAATAACACGCCTCTCCCGCCGCTCTCAGGTGAGTCGCTCAACACCTGGGTCAGATCAAGCCCCTTCCTCCTCATCTGCTTCCTAGACTACTACTTCCTCCTCCTCTCCTCCTGCTCCTGTTTCTCTTCCTCCTCATTCTCTCTGCTCTTCCTCCTCGACTTTCTCTTGTTTCTCTCTCTTGTTTTCTTCCTTTCTTTTCTTTATCTTTCTTTCCTGTTTCCTTCTTTACTTTCTCTTCTTCCTGTTCATCTCTTCCTCCTCCTACTGCGTCGGTTTTTTTCTTCTCTCTCTCTCTCTCTCTCTCTCTCTCTCTCTCTCTCTCTCTCTCTCTCTCTCTCTCTCTCTCTCTCTCTCTCTCTCTCTCTCTCTCTCTCTCTCTCTCTCTCTCTCTCTCTCTCTCTCTCTCTCTCAAATTTCATAGCTTCCTTTCCGTCTCTTCATCTTTTTTTCATCCTTTCATCTTTCCTCCTCCTCCTCCTCCACTATACAAGGATGTGGATGATGTAGGATGTTAACTATCCCATTCACATTATCAGTTTATTCCCCTCCTATCTCCTCCTCTTCCTCCATCCCTTCCTCCTCCCTCCCTCATCTCTCCATCTCTCCACGGTTTAGGGTAGCCAATAATGTTATCAGAAATCGGAGGTAAAATGAGACTCTCTTTTATATGACTGAGGTAGAAGAGAGGGAAGGGAGGAAAGGGAAGGAAGGGAGGGAGGGAGGAAGAGAAGGGAGCGTAAGAGGGAGGAAGGAATGGAGGGCAGAAGGGAGGAGAGGGGTTACGATGGAGGAATGTAAAGGGAAGGAGGAAGAAGAAAGGAGGAATAAAGAGGTTTGAAAGGAGGAGAGGAGGAAGGAGAGAAAAAGATGTGGAATGGAATTGGAAGAAGGAAAGAAGAGTAGGAGGGTGAAGAGAATAGAAAAAGAACATAAGAACATAAGAACGATAGGAGTCTGCAAGAGGCCGGTTGGTCTGTACAAGGCAGCTCCTGTAAACCTAACCCCACCTTCCTTCACTATCCATGAATTTATCCAACCTCTTTTTGAATGTATCTGTCGTATTGGCACTCACAACATGACTGCCAAGCCTGTTCCACTCATCCATGACTCTACTGGTAAGCCAATTCCTGCCTATGTCTTTGTTGAATCTGAATTTATCCAACTTAAATCCATTGCTACGTGTTCTACCCGTCTCTTTCACCATCAGAACCCAATTACCACCCCCCTTAATAAAGCCATTCGTCCATTTATAAACTTCAGTCAGGTCTCCTCGCAACCTTCGCCTCTCCGTCATACTGCAAGTTTCTCACCCCTTGAATCATTTTTGTCATCCTCCTCTGTACAGACGCTAAAATCTCGATATCCATTCTATAGTAAGGTGACCAGAACTGAACCGCACAGTCAAGATGAGCTCTGACTAATGCAAAGTAAAGCCTGAGGATGATTTCAGGGCTTCTATTGCTTACGCTTCTCGAAATGAACCCAGTACCTTGTTTGCATGATTCCTGGTCTGAATGCATTGAGCGCTTGGACGGAGGTCAGAGTTCCCAAAGACTCCTAAGTCCCTCTCACACCCAGACTTAATTAGAGGAGTGTGTGAAAAGACATTAAAAGGTACTGATGAAGAATGGGAAGGAAAAGGAATATCACTGGTAACCTGTCTCTCCCTTTTCCCTTTTCTCTTTATAATGCTTGGCTCTGAAGGAAGGAAAACTGTTAGACTAAAGAGGAAAGAAAAACAAGGAAGATTTTAAGAGTACAAAAGAAAGACATTTAAAGCATATTGATGACGAAAGAAGAGAGAGAGAATATAGGTGTTACTAGAGAGAATGGGGAGAGAAGAGAAAAAGAGGAAGAGAGAGTAACGGTATAACATTTAACGGATTCTCCCCCACCAAAAAAAAAAAAAAAATCGTACATCGAGCGTTTTGCATAAAATTTCTGACCGATCGACATAAATTTGGCGTAAATAATACAAAAATTGGGCCGGTATTGAGCTCCATAATTCTTCCTTTTTCCTCTCTCTCTCTCTCTCTCTCTCTCTCTCTCTCTCTCTCTCTCTCTCTCTCTCTCTCTCTCTCTCTTGGGGGGGTTAAAAGTGAGCATAAGTTTTCTTTTTAAAATTCTAGGCAGCTCTTTAAATCTCTCTCTCTCTCTCTCTCTCTCTCTCTCTCTCTCTCTCTCTCTCTCTCTCTCTCTCTCTTAAATTTTCTTTGCGATTTAAGTCCCATGAAAGGAAGATGAGATAGAGATAAAGAGACAAAGGAAGGAAGGAAGGAAGGAAGGAAGGGGTGATAAAGCATAAGGGAGAAGAGGAGGAGGAGGACGAGGAGGAAGAGGAGCATTGTCGTGTCATGAAGGAAGGAATAAGGAATGAATGAATGAATGAATGAAGGAAGGAAGGAAAGAGGGGGATAAAGCATAAGAAGGAGGAAGAGGAGGAAGAGGAGGAGGATCGTCGTGTCAGCTGTTTTCCTCCTCAACAACTGTAGGAAAGGAGGAAAAAAAAGAAAGAGATATAGGAAGATTGAAGAACTGAGAGAGATGTCCGAAGAGATAGAGAGAGAAAGAGAGAGAGTGAGAGAGAGAAATAGGAGCTTTTGAGAGATATAGAGAGAGATACACAGCAGCTGAGTGGCGGGAGAGAGATTTTTGATACAGAGAGAGAGAGAGAGAGAGAGATTAGGGGTCGCACTTCATGCTCTTTGACACTGTTCTACACACACACACACACACACACACACACACAGACCGGACGCCCTATCACCATGGCAATCACCGTTTCCACTTCCTGTGTCTATCTGAGGCGGAATCTATCGTTGGAGTGAAACATGAGATCGAGGGAAGGGGGGGGGGGGAGAGGGGGGCAGGGGGAGTGGGATTCGAAGGCCTGCGGTGGTGAAATGTTAGGTTGTATTGGTGGTGGAACATTGGTAGTGGTGGTGGTGGAGGTGGTGGAGGGGTGGAGGTGAGGAGGTTAAAGGAAGCGGCCTGAGGGTCTACTTCCTACTACTACTACTACTACTACTACTACAACTACTACTACTACTACTACTACTACTACCTACCTGCCTACCTGCCTACTTACCGGCTTACTTTTCCACCTCATCGCCTCATATCTTTCTACATTCCTGCACTACACTTCACACTATCTCCTCCTCCTCCTCCTCCTCCTCCTCCTCCTCCTCCTCCTCCCATTCGTCAGGTCCGCGGTGTCGCTCGCCATCTGTGTCGGGGTGACAAAACCTTCCCTAATCCACCTCTTGTTTTACCTGCCGCTGCTATCACCTGTCCCATCTGCGCCTCCTCCTCCTCCTCCTCCTTCTGCTACTACTGCTACTCTTCCTCTTACTTATGCTACCTCTTTCTCTTCGTCCTTCTCCTCCTCTTCGTTCTCCTCCTCGTCCTCCTACCAGCCTCTTGCAGACTCCTATGTTTTTATGTTCTTATGTTCTACTTCTCTTTTCCATATCTGTATCATCTTTATCATCCTGCGCACTACTTCTGTTCCTCCTTCTACTGTCTCTTCCTATCTCCTTCTCCTTCCCCTCTTTCTCACCTTCCATCTTCATTTGTGACTCCTCTTCCTCCTCGTCTTGTTTCTGCTCCATCCTTGCTTCTTCTTCCTCCACCTCTTTCTTTCCTTTCTCCATCTCCGATTCCTTCTTCTCTTCCTCTTCCTTCTCCTCTTCTTCCTTCGTCTATGCCTCCTTCTGCTACATCTTCCTACCTCCTCCTCCTCC
>NC_066556.1:5243383-5253383 GCF_024679095.1 Eriocheir sinensis | reverse complement strand
TCGCCTCTGGTATCTCCTTTTCCTCTGCCGTCTCCTCTTCTCTCCCTTTCTCTTCATCATTCTCTTCTGCTTTGATGTTTCTACTTTACCACCTCCTCCTCCTCTTCTTTTTCATCCTCCTTTACTCTCTTCGTCGTCTTTCTCGTCTTCTCTCTACCCTCCTTTCTCTTCCTCCTCTTCTCCCCCTCCTCCTCCTCCTCTCTTCATCGCCGCTAGCATCTCCTCTTCCTCATCCTCTTCCTTTCCTCCTTTCTCCGTTGTCTTTATCATCTCCTCCCCCTTTTCTTCCCCCTTCTCTTTCTCATCCTCATATGCTTTCTCTATCGTCTCTCCCTTTGTCATCTTAACCACTTCGCCTCCTCTTCCTCCTCCTCCTCCTCCTCCTCCTCCCATCCTCCGGGCCTGCGGGTGAAGGATGATGGTCCCTGAAGATGGGTCTCTGGTCTTGTCTTCGGGGTGACATGACTCTTGGGGCTGATAGGACTCCGAATACGAACACAGATGAACACGTTGGAGATGCAGTATGGCTTCCTCCTCCTCCTCCTCCTCCTCCTCCTCCTCCTCCTCCTCCCAAGAAGAAAGAGGAGGATGTGTGTCATTACCGTAATCCCAATATTGAACTGTCCTTATTGCTAGTGTGTTCCAGCCACGGACGGAGGGATTAAAGACTGAGCCGAAGACTAAGATGATTTATGTGCCTGGGTTTTGCTCAGTTCCAGTCCCTGACCAAAGGAAAGACGATGAGGTTAAGGGATTGTTGTGTTATCTTTAGTGACACGGAGCAAAATTTTGATGTTTTTTCTATCTGTTTTAGACACGGAAGAAAGGACTGGGATGAAGATGTTTTGTGTTATTTTTTTTTAGTATCACACCCACGGACCAAAAAAAGTATAATTCGGGTGTCATTTCCAATTACTTGAGGCTGAGATTTTTTTTTTTTTTTTACAGCAAAGGAGACAGTTCAAAGGCACATAAAAAGTAAAACAATAATGAAAAAAAAAGCCCGCTACTTACTGCTCCTAAAGATTACAGAGTGGCCAAAAGAGAGGTCAATTCCTGGAGGAGAGGTGTCCTGATACCCTCCTCTTAAAATGAGATTGGATGTTCTTTCTTTGCTCCAGCCACGAACGAAGGGAATAAGGACAATAACACCATAGTGAAAGATGTTTTATGTGTGTTTCGTTAATGCCCAATCACGGACGATATAAAGAACATAAAGGACACGAAAGCAATGTTGGATGACCTTTCTTTGCTCCTGCCACGAACGAAGGGAATAAGAACAATAACACCTTAGTGAAGATGTTTTATGTGTGTTTTGCTAACCCCCAATCACGGACGATAGAAAGAACATTAAGAACACGAAAGTAATATTGGATGTCCTTTCTTTGCTCCAGCCACGAACGAAGGGAATAAGGACAATAAGACCACAGTGAAGATGTTTTATGTGTGTTTCGTTAATGCCCAATCACGGACGATAGAAAGAACATTAACCCGGTAGCTGCGGGGATCATGTTTCTCAAAGGCCCTTCCCTCTAAGCAAGAAAAATAAGAAAAAATCAACACTCACGCAAACCATTTCATAATATATATCAACGCATTTGTGATAAGTTTATGCATCATCTATTTTTTGGGGTTTATATCATGGCAAAAATGTGGCCCGTCGCTGCTACACGGTAAAGCCACAAATTTAGCCCGTCGCTGCTACCGGGCTAAGGACACGAAAGTAATATTGGATGTTCTTTCTCTGTTCCAGGTACGGGTGGAGGGAATAAGAACATACGGAAAGACAGTGAGTGAACCAAACCCTTACAAAACCCACCTGAGGGGATGCACAGGTATACACACTCACCTGGGGCCACGGTAATCAAGTCCAGGAGCATCACATGGGGGACTGAGGCGGACTGGGGGATACGGGAACTCAGGGGGACTCCAAACGGGACTCAAGTGGTAGCAGAAAACCCACTGGGGAAACTCCGGGGTACTTCGACTGTCAGACTTGGTACTTGGACTGGGTGGAACGGGGACTTAGGGGAGACTATAAGGGGAACTCAAGTGGTAACAGAAAACCCACTGGGGACTCTCCGGGGGTACTTGGACTGTCAGAACCCCCGCTGGTCTCTCATAACGACGGTGCCCATGTGTCCCCCAGTCCCCCTTTCCCTCTGCCCCCCTTCGGACACCCAGCACCGCCCGCCGCCCAGCCCGCAGCCCCGACAGCCCGACAGCCGCCAAGATAAGGTAATTGTTTATTGAGTGGTCGCTATATTAATACTTCACCAGCACCGCGCCTCGCCATGATAGCCTGCTAGGGGGGAGGGGGGGCGAAGGGACGAGGGGGAGGGGGGGCTAGGGGAGTAAGGGGGGAGAGGGAGGGAGGTCAATGAGGAGGCTGATAGGGGCGTGGTGGTAAGGGGAGGGGGAGGGGAAGGGTATTGGATGTAAGTGGAACAGGGGAGGAGGTTAAGAGGAGTAAGTGAGGGAGGGAGAGAAGGAAGGGGAGAGGAGAGAGGGATGAAGGGAGAAGAGTTTTGGATGTGAGTGGAGGAGTGGAGGAGGTAAGAGGAGTGGGGGAGGAAAGTTCGGATTGTGAGTGGAAGAGAGAGAAAAAAAAAAGAAAGTTGAGCCTAAGGAAGAGAAGAGAAGGAAGGTGAGCGCTTAGAGAGGAAAGAAAATGTCTGGAAAATGAGTGGAAGAAAGAGGGATAGGAGAGAGGTGCTTGCATAGGGATGGGGAGGAAAAGTGAGGTGAGTGGGATTGAAGGGATTGAAGGAAGAAAGGAGGGAGAGAAGAAAAGCTCTGGAAAATGAATGGGAGAGAGAGGGATAGGGGAGAGGTGCTTGCATAGGGATGGGGAGGAAAGTGAGATGACTGGGATTGAAGGGATTGAGGGAAGAAAGGAGGGAGAGAAGAAAAGCTCTGGAAAATGAGTGGGAGAAAGAGGAATAGGAGAGAGGTGCTTGCATAGGGATGGGGAGGAAAAGTGAGGTGAGTGGGGTTGAAGGGATTGAAGGAAGAAAGGAGGGAGTGAAGAAAATGTCTGGAAAATGAGTGGAAGAAAGAGAAATAGGAGAGAGGTGCTTGCATAGGGGTGGGGAGGAAAGAGGGATAGGAGAGGGGTGCTTGTATAAAGATGGGGAGGAAAAGTGAGGTGACTGGGATTGTAGGGATTGAAGGAAGGAAGGAGGGAGTGAAGGAGAAAGAGGGAAGAAAAATCATAAGGGAAGATAGAAAAGAGGAATGAAAATAGACTCAGTGGTATGTTTTGCGGATGACGAAGGAAGGGAAAAGGGAATAAATGAGTGCATGGGAAACAGAATAGAATGAAAAAGAAAACAAAGATGTACAAGAGGAGAGAAAAAGGAGAGCAGAGGGAGGAGAGAGAGGAGGCGGGAGGAGGTAAATGAGAGAGTAGGCTGACGCGGGTGATGAATGGGAGGGAAGAAGAGGAGGAAGAGGAAGAGGAGGAGGAAGAATATGTGCAAAGGATGCGATAAGAGAGAGAGAGGCGACGACCCAATGCATCCTCCCCCACCCCACCACAATCCTCTTCTCTCCCCCCTTCAGCCTCCCTCTCCCCCCCCACCATTGGTCCCCGCGCGCCGGTGCCTCGTCGTGGGTTTTTGCGCCCCGCCCGAAGGAGTCGCTGAAGGCCTCCGCGACAAGTCCAAGTTCAACATTTATTCTGTGCAACACTGTAATTCAAGCGGCAAGAAGGGGCGTGATGGACGGCGGGGTGGGGGGGGGTGGGGGGAGGTGGGGGAGGCATAGTGACGCGGCAGTGGGGGAGGGACGGAAGGAGCGGAAAGTGGAGGGGAGGCAGAGTGGAAGGGAGAAAAATGAAGAGACAGAGAATGTGGATCAGGGTGGAAGAGAGTGATAGAAGAAAAGAATAGGGAGAAGGAACAGAGGGAGGGTGAAAGGAGGAAAGAGTGAAGGGTGAAGGGATAGATAGGGTGGTAAGGACTGGGGGATAAGAAGGGACGGGAAGGCGACATGGCGGAGAGGCAGAAGAATGAAAGGGAGACAGGATGATGATGAGAAGGGAGGGAAGGGGAGACAGGGTGGAAAGGGCAGCGGAGACAGTACAAGGATGTATATTTTGAGAATAGGGCGTGGTAATGGGCTTGGTGAAGGAGGGGAAGAGGAGGAGGTATAGGGGAAACGAAGGAAAAGTGGGAAAGGATTTTGAAGGAGAATTAGGTGGATAACGAGGAGAAAGAAATGCTGAAAAAGAAGGAGGATACGGAAACAGAGGAAAAGGAGAAGAAAGAAAAGGAAAAGGAGTAGAAGCAGGAGGAAGAGAAAACGATGATGGAGGAGGAGGAGGAAGAGGAGAAGGAATAAACAATGAAGAAGGAGGAGGAGATAACGAAGGAGGAGGAGGAAGATGAGAAAACGATAGAGAAAGAGTAGTATATGATGAAATAGGAGGAAGAGGAGAAAACGAAGAAGAGAAAAAGGAGGAGAAGGAGGAAATGATGAAGGAGAAGGAGGAGAAAGGGAGACAGTGAAGGAGAATAATGAAAAGAGGAGGAGAAAGAAGAAGAAGAAGAAGAACAAGACCAACAAAAGAAAAAGAAAAAGAGGAAAATGAAGAGGCTATTCTGAGTCTCCGCCTGCTGCCTGTTAATCGCTTTTTGTCAGCCTCGGTAATGTCATAATTCAGCGCAAGCCTCCACGCTACACCCACTCGACGTGACCACTGTAATCGCCGTCGCGGACACCAATACACTGTGGGGGAGGTGGGGGGGACGGCGCAGGGGGGGAGGGGGTAGGGGGAAGGATGCTGATAGTGGGGAGATAAAACACCTTCCAGCATCCAGACATAACATCTCTCTCTCTCTCTCTCTCTCTCTCTCTCTCTCTCTCTCTCTCTCTCTCTCTCTCTCTCTCTCTCTCTCTCTCTCTCTCTCTCTCTCTCTCTCTCCATGGAATTCTTGTGCTAACTCCCTCATCTTTTTCCCTCCTCCTCCTCCTCCTCCTTCTCGTCTTTCTCCTCCTCCTGCATTTACTCTTTTGTCTTTTTCTTTCTTTTCCTTCTTCTCATTTTCCTTTCGTTTTCATATCCTCCTCCTCCTCCTCCTCCTGCTCCATTTCCCTCATTTCTTTCTCCTCCTTTTCCTCATTATTCTCCTTCTACACGCTTTTCATTTTTGTTTCCACTTCGTTCTTCTTCGCCTCCTCCTGCCTTGTTACCTCCTCCTCCTCCTCCTCCAGTTCATCACAAGGGCAAACACAAGCCAGCACACATATAAGGAAATTCGCCCATGCCCGTTCTTGGATGCACTGAGAAAATATGCCGCCTAACGAGACTGTGTAGACCCTGTGTTGTGGGCGTGGCTGGAGGGTGGGCGGGTGGGTAGGGGGTGGGGGTGGGGATGGGAGGGGGGCATGGGAGGGGGGCATGGGAGGGGTGAGGGAGGAAACAAGAATTCAAGGTTGTTTGTAATTTTCACATGGTCACTCTGATGTTTGTTTGCTCTCAACGTCTTCATGGGCTCTTCTTCTTCTTCTTCTTCTTCTTCTTCTTCTTCTTCTTCTTCTGGTTCTTCTTCTTCTTCTTCCTCTGATTCTTGTTCTTCTTTTTGTTCTTCTTTTTGTTCTTGTTCTTGTTCTTTCTCTTCCTCTTTCTTTTCTTCTCCTTCCTCTTCCATCTTCACTTTCTCTTGTTTCTCCTCTTTATCTTATTATTATTTGTGTGTTTTTACTACTTCTTGTTCTACTTCCTCTTCGTTCTCCTTTTCCGCCTTTTTTTTATCTTCATCTTCTTTTTCTTCTTCCGTCTCCATCTCCTCTTTCTCTTCTTTCTTCTCTTTCTCTTCATTTAATTGGATTTTGTTTCTTGCCCTTGTTCCTGTTGTTCATCTACCTCTCTTCTTTTTCCTCTTCCTCCTCCTCCTCCTCCTCCTCCTCGAAGTGACAAGATGATTAGTAAAAAGTGGTATATGTGTGCTTCAGGTAAATTTAATTGCAGAAGGAGGAAGAGGGGAAGAAGGGGAGATGACGTGGTGTGAGGGGGAGGATAATGAGGAGGAGGAGGAGGAGAAGGAGACGTGTGGGTTTCCTGCAGGTGATCCTCTCTCCTCCCTCCTCCCTCACACCCTCCTCCACTCTCCTCCTTCCTTCCCTCCCTTCCATCTCTCCTCCACCCTCATCTTCTTCCCCTTTATAGCTTCTTAATAATACACGCAGAAAAAGCCCTTCATCTTCTCTTCCATTTTCTTTTTCACTCTTCTTCTCTCTCAGTTCTTTATTCTCTCCTCCGTTCTCTTCTTTTTCTCTCTCTTTGTGCCCTTCATCATCCTCTCCTCCTTTCTCTTCCTTCGTTTCCTTTCTCTTTTAGTCCTTTTTCCTTTTCTCCATTATCTTTTTTCTTCTCTTTCATTCCTTAATCCTCTCTTTCTTATCTTCCCTATCTTTCTCTCTTTCAGTCCTTCATCCCTTTCTCTATTTTCCTCTTCCTTCTCTTCTCTCTTTCAAGCCTTCATCCTCTCTTTTATCCTTCTCTTTCCTCTCCTCTTTTTCAGCCTTTCACCCTCGCCTCCATTCTCCTCTTCCCTCTCCTTAGCTCTCTTTCAGCCCATCCTCCTCGTCTGCATTCTTTTCTTCCCTCCTTTTCCCTTTCTTTCAGCTCTTTAAAAGTTCTACTAAATTTTCTCCTTGGTTAATAGTTTAATAGTTTCCTAAAAGCTTCTGCGACAACTCCTAACTTTTTCCTTTTTTTCCTTTTTCCTTCTTTTCCCCTTCGTCTACTTCCATTAAAATATAGATGATGTAACCTTATTTTTTTATCTCTCTTCACTACGCTGTTTCTCTCCTCCTCTTTCTCTCCTCCTCTTTTCTTTTTCTTCTCTACCGCGTCTCTCTCCCTTTTCCTCTTCTCTACCGCGTCTCTCTCCCTTTTCCTCTTTCTCACCTTTTTTTTTTTTGTTTCATGCCCTTGTTATTGTTGTTCTACCTTCTCCTCCTCCTCCTCCTCCTCCTCCTCCTCCTCCTTTTCTTCATTTCTCCATGCTTTAATAACCCTTAAAAATATAGATAATGTAACTAATTAATTTACCTCTCCTTCTTTCCACTTTCCTTCCTCTCCTCCATCCATTTATAGTTTTTCCCTTTTACAGTTCCCTCCCTTCCCAAGTTCTTCTTCCTCGACTCCTCCGAAATTACTTCTTTAAATAGAAATACTGGAACGTTTTTTTTTTTTTATCTCCCTCCTTCCCTCCCTTCCACTTCTCCCTTCCACTTCTCCCTTCCATTACCTTCTTACCCTCCTGTCACCCTCCCATCCCACCCATTCCACACACCCCTCCACCCACCCATTGAACTACTGGAACATTTTTCTTCCCTTCCTCCCTCTCTCCCCCCTTCCATCATTCCCTTATCCTTCTGTTACCTTACCAACCCACCCACCTATCCACCCACCTATCCACCTGCACATCCACTTCAAGGTCACCATGTATACTCTTCCATGCACCTCGTTTTGACAGGTAAACTTAATTGTACACCTTGCCTTCTGTAGTACCTGATACCCCTGAGTTACCTGCCACACACACACACACACACACACACGCACACACGCACACACACGCACACGCACAAAAAAAAGTTTCCAGTCCACACCATAAATTAACAACCTCCACTGCTATGTTATCTCCTTCCCCTCTTAAAACCCTCCTCCTCCTCCTCCTCCTCCTCCTCCTCCTCAAGTGCCGATGGATAGATAGCAAAGTCGATGAACTGATCACTCCGAGGTCATTATTTGCACACATATTTTGGAACCTTTTAATGGCTCCTTGATGTCACCCCCCCAACGCCTCATCACCCCCCCCCCCCCCCACCATCACCACCACCATCATCATCCCCACTCATCACCACCACCATCGTCATCATCAACAACAATAACAAGTGAAGTAGCCAAAACAGAGATACTCAACCCCTCTCCCGTTTTTTTTTAGTATGAGAGAGAGAGAGAGAGAGAGACTAGCCAGGTAAACTTAATTAACAGGACACGGTGCTTCTACCTCCTCCTCCTCCTCCTCCTCCTCCTCCTCCTCCTCCTCCTCTTCCTCCTCTTCCTTCCTTCTAATGGACTCTTGATGGACTAGAGATGACGTGCACTTATTCTATTAGATCACACACACACACACACACACACACACACACACACACAAACACACACACACAAACACACACACACACACACACACACACACACACACACACACACACACACACACACACACACACACACACACACACACACACACACACACACACACACACACACACACACACACACACACGAGTTCATTCCTAGTTTGTGAATGTGTGTTTTGTGTACATGAGTGTAAAATTGATATATATGTTTGTCTTTTTGCTGTTTTTTTTTTAGTTTCCCCTTCATTATCATCACCATCATTATTTATTTCTTTATCTTTTTGGCATCTCTTTCTTTTTCTTTTGTTCCCTCGTTTTCTCTATCGGTGTTATTGTTATTACTATTATTATTATTATTATTATTATTATTATTATTATTATTATTATTATTATTATTATTATTATTATTATTATTATTATCGTAGTAGCAGAAGAAGTGGTAGCAGCATTAGTAATAAGTAATAGTCATAGTAATTGTAAGTAATAGTAATAAGTAAGTACTAAGTTGTATATAGTAGAATAAGTTTTGCTGCCATTTTAATTTAGCTGCAATATAAGACACTGAGACGGAGACCAAATAAACAGCAAGAAGGAGAGGGAGGGAGGGAGGGACGAAGGGAGGAAGGGAAGGAGGGAGGGAGGGAGGGATGGCGGGGTCAGGAGAGGGCTTCGAGGAGCTCTTATTTCCTCCCCGACAAGAGCACAACAGACACACTCAGATACAGCAATACCCACAAATAATGCAACACAAATAAATACAAAGACGCGAGGCAGTGCAGTTCCTCGCGACTTAATGAGACTAAAACTAATTGCGGATATAAAACGAGGAGCAAAGAAAGCAAACGATGAGAGAGAGAGAGAGAGAGAGGGAGAAGGACAGACAGTTAGTTGTGTTAGCAGATGACCGGAGAAGGAGATTGTTGTATTAATAAGATTGTAGGAACAAGGAAATTATGCTAACGAGACGGAGACAAATGGCTTCTTCAGTAGACCTTGATGCATAAATATTTACGTGTATGTTTAATATATATAGACATTTGCGTTGAAGATGTTGAGGCACACACAATGCATACATACATACACACATACTTAACATTGATACATACATACTTAGATTTGTATTCGTTAAAGATTTTCATGCATTCATCCATACATATAGACATTCATAATAAAATACACTCATGGATACATTCACACATGCATACACACATACATACACAAATTCAGACATTCATTAGTACGTACACATCAAGTTTTCATATGAGCTGACAGGCAAACAGGTAGACAAACAGACAGACAGGCAAAAGACAGACGGACACGGACACCACCAGACAGAACAGTAGACAAACAGACATGACATATACAGACAGAAGACGGACAAACAAACAAACAGAAAAGGAGACAAACAGACATGATATATACAGACAGAGACAGAAGACGGACAAACAAACAAACAAACAAACAAACTCATAACCCAAAACATTTAAATCACACAAACAAACAAAACAAATCTATACGAATAATTATCAGCGACGCATTGACTAACATCACATACGCCTCCCCCCCCCCAACACATGCCCCCCCCACCCCCACATGCCTCCCCCTCCCCCCTATTGACACGTCACCCCCTTCGCCCTCTCCTCCTGGTCCTCCGTGGCGCCTCTGAAGGTGGTGGCTGAGGACCGTTAAGACGCTATGTAATTATGCGAAATTGGCTCACAGCGAAGGGGAGCGAGCAGGAGGAGGAGGAGGAGGAGGAGGAGGAAGGTGGGAATTGAGTGAGAAAATTAGAGTACTAGAGAGAGAGAGAGACACACACACACACACACACACACACACACAC
>NC_066556.1:5235883-5240883 GCF_024679095.1 Eriocheir sinensis | reverse complement strand
CAAAGCGCCCACGCTCGCGCCGCGGAGAACAACCTTTACCTGCGGGCCGGACGCAAACAAGGGGCAGACAGGTGCTTGATTTACCACACCTGTCCTGTCGCTCATTAACAGGTGAGGCGGGTGAGGGGGAGCGGGATCATTACCAGCGACAGGTGCGTGGGAAGGGCCAAGGAGGAAGAGGTAGAGGAGTAGGAAGAGGTAGAGGAGGAGGAGGAGGAGGAGGAGGAGGAGGAAGAGGTAGAGGAGGAGGAGGAGGAGAAGGAGGTAGAAGAGGCCTTGGTTCATTAAATTTCTCGTGATGCTCCTTGTTAATGGCTGAGAGAGAGAGAGAGAGAGAGAGAGAGAGGTCCAATCGTATGTAACATTAGAACATTCACAAGGACCAATTTCTCATCTCTTTACAGCCTCTCTTGGAAGATGTTCAAACGCCCCCTCCTCCTCCTCCTCCTCCTCCTCCTCCTCCCTAGGGTACAACGAAAGAGGAAGAGGAACAAACAAAAATCAGGGAGCGAGGGGGTATTAGGAGGACAAAAGGCGCATTTAGGAGAGAGAGAGAGACAGGGTCATTGAAGGAAGGTCATATAAGGAAGGAAAAAGGGAAAAAAAGGGAGTAAATAAGGAGAAAGAGAAAGATAGAAGGAAAGATGGATGGGAAGGAAAGCGGGAAGGGAAAGTAGGAAGAGAAAAAAAGTGGACTATTAGGTTATGTATGAAAGAAGGAAGGAAGAAGGGAAGGGGATAACAGAGGAAGCATGGAGAAATGAAAATGGAGAGAGAGAAAATGAACTAGAAAATCAAGAGAAAAAACAGCATTGAAGAAAAAGTTGGAAGGATGATAAAGGAAAGGAAAAAGAGAGGGATGGGAAGCGACATAGAAAAGGTGAGAGGGAGAGAAAGAGAGAGGGCAAGAGAGGGGTCAGTCAGAAGGATCAAGGGTAAGTCTGTGGGGTGAGGGCAGGGCGCGAGGGGAAAGCACCGTCAGGAGGGAGGGGTAGAGGGTGGAGGGGGCAGGTGTATGTGGCGATGGAGGATGCTTAGGGGAGAGTTACAGTGGGAGGGTCATGAGAAAAGGGTGCGAGAGATGGTCCAGGAAGGCTGCCACTTGAAGTCACCCTGTTTTGGTCTTTTCCTGCTCTTCTTCTTTATCTTATTACTCATATTTCGTTTTTCTTATCAGCTAATAAAATAAAGGGAGTGAAAAGGGTGGATAAATAAAGGGAGAAGGTTAGAGCAAACTTGTCACCCTGTTTTGCTATTTCCCTGCTTCGTTCTCTTCATGTTGTTACTTATGTTTTTTTTTTGTTTTTTTTTTTAGTTGTCTTTGTCTTCTGCTCTTGCTCCTTACCCTTATTCTGTTTCTCCTTTCTCTTTATGTTTATTTATTAATTTATCTTCCTCGTTTTGCCTTTCCTTTCTCTTACTTTTTATCCTTCTTTTCCTTCTTTTCTTCCACTATTCTTTTGATTCGTTTCTCTTCCTGTTTTTTTAATTTTTTTTCTCTTCATTTTTGTCCTCCACTTTCGTCTTCCTGCTTTTCTTGTTCTCCATCTCTACCTCTTCCTCCCTCCTCCTCTTCTTCCCTGCTCCTCCTCCTCCTTCTCCTCCTCCTCGGACACAGCCAGGATGCATCAAGCTCCCGGCGCCGACTCTCCATTCACTCGTCTAGCCATAAACAATTTACTACCGGAGCAAGGAGGAGGAGGAAGAGGAGGAGGACGAAGAAGCGGAGGAGGAGGAGGAGGCAAAGCAAAGAAACAACACCCTAAAACCACATGAACATAAGGGCGAAACATACATATCTTGGGGTCTTTTCCAGGATTATCTCCAATTGGCCAGTGATACGCGGGGCTCGAACCGGTGGGAGGGAGGGGCGGGTAGGGAGCAGCAGCCTGGAGGACACAATAGCCAATGAGAGAGGTGTAAATACAAGGCCCTCAGGTTCCTGGTCCTTTCGCGTCCAGCTGACCAGTAAATGACTTGATAATGGCCCTTGTTTGGCAGGTCGGGATTCTTCATATTTCTGAGCCTGGAATTATTAATGAGAGACGACAAAGGGATGTGAAGGGGGGGAGGGGGGGAGGGGGATGGAGGGGGAGGGAGGGGAGATGGAAAGGAAATGGATGGACGAGGTTTTGTCGTTTGTCTTTCTTTTTTTTTCTCTCTCTCTCTCTCTCTCTCTCTCTCTCTCTCTCTCTCTCTCTCTCTCTCTCTCTCTCTCTCTCTCTCTCTCTCTCTCTCTCTCTCTCTCTCTCTCTCTCTCTCTCTCTCTCTCTCTCTCTCCGTCCTTTTCCTCCAGTTTCTCCTCCTCCTCCTCCTTCTCCCTCGTTCAATCCCTCTTTCCAGTCTCTCTCTCTTTCTATGGAATATGTTTACACCGTCTTCCTTCTCCTCCTTTTCCTCCTTCTTCTCCTTTCTCTTCCTCTCCCTCCTTTCTTTCTTACTCTCTTTCTTTAGATGAGCTTTGTTGCCGTCTTCCTTGTCTTTCTTTTCTTTCTTTTCCTCCTCCTCCTTTCCCATCTTCTTCCTTCTTCCTCTCTTTCTTTCTCTGTGGATGACGGTTGTTGCTGTCTTCCTTTTCCTCCTCTTCCTCCAATTTCTCCTGTCTCGTCCTCTTCCTCTCTCCTTACCGTTTTTCTCCCTCTCTCTTTCCTCCTCCACCTCCCTCTTTCTCTTCCTCCTCTCTGTCTTTCTCTCTCTTTTTTTTCTGTTAGACTCGTCGCTTTTCTGGTTTGTGGACTTGTTTTTTTGGTTCGTGTCTTAAGTGAGCCATTAACGGAGGTTTTATGAACTTTGCGCCTGGAATGGGATCTCCTTGTTAGCGTTTTCATTCAGCGGAGGATAATAAAGGAAGAGCTTGATCCGTCTCTCCCTCTCTTTCTCTGCTAATCACCCGCCTCCTTTTTCGTGCGTCAGTCGGTTTGTTTTGGGTCCCTGTTGTGAGTATGCTATTAACAAGGGATTTCGTGGACGGTATACGCATTAAAAGAGGGATTTCTGCAATATTTTCCATCTATTAGTAAAAGACACTAAAGACTTGCTCCCCTTTTTCGTTCCCCAGTCAGCTTGTTTTGGTTCCCTGTTGTGAGTTTGCTATTAACAAGGGATTTCGTGGACGGTATACGCATTAAAAGAGGGATTTCTGCAGTACTTTTCATCCAATACAAAGAGAAATTAAATACGACTCATTTTTTGTTAGTTTACTTGTTTTGGTTCCCTGTTTTGAGTGTGTCATTAACAAGGGATTTTGTGGACGGTATACGCATTCAAAGAGGGATTTCTGCAATATTTTTCATCTAATACAAAGAGAAACTAAATACTACTTATTTCTCGTTAGTTTACTTGTTTTGGTTCCCTGTTTTGAGTATGCCATTAACAGGGGATCTTGAGGACGATTTATACGTGAAAAGAGGAATTTCTTTAGTATTATTCATCCAGTATATACTAAAATAAAATAAAGACTCGTTCCCTTTTTCGTTCCTTAGTCAACTTGTTTTGGTTCTCTGTTGCGAGTGTGTCATTAACAGGATTTTGTGGACGGTTTATACGTTAAAAAAGGGATTGCTTCAGTATTTTTGCTCTACTGCTAAAAGAAAGTAAAGACTCATTTTTCATTCATCAGTCAACTTGTTTTGGATTTCTCTCGTAAGATTGTCATTGAACGAGGATTTTTGTGGACAGTATATACACTAAAAAAGGGATTTCTTTCTTCTTCTTCTTCTTCTTCTTCTTCTTCTTCTTCTTCTTCTTCTTCTTATTATTATTATTATTATTATTATTCCTCCAATGTGTGCTAATAGAAACTGAAGACTTGATTCCTTTCTTGTTAATTAACTTGTTTTGGGTCTGTCATAAGGGTACTAAGGAGTTCATATGTATAATACTTAAAAAATGGATTTCTTCTCTTTTCGTATATATAAAAAAAAGAAGTCTCGCTTACTCCTTAGTTAACTTGTCTTGGGTTTCTTCTTGTCTTAACTATCCCATTAACGGCGATTTTATGACCTTAACACACACACAAAAAAAAAACCAGGATTTCTCTGTTAGTATGCTACTGATCCAATACTTGTACCTCACACCTGGTCTGCTGGTTAGGTTAGTTAATGAAGTAGAACCACACACATTATAACACCTGGTAATGGAGTCGTAATGAAGGTGCGTAACATGTAATTTGCCAGCATAGAAATAACACGAGAGACACATTAATCAGTTCAGCACCGGGTGACCTTTTGCTATAGGAGAGGTGGCAGTTGAAGGGAAAAAAAACAACAACAAAAACAACAACCCGCGCTGCTCCTTTAAATAAAATAAAATATGGGGCCAAGAAGAGAGGGTCAATTTCGGGTGTTTGCTGATAATCTCTCATACTTATTCATTACCCCCCCCACCCAACCCCCCACACACACGAAAAAAAAAAGTGAATAGTGTGAAATGCTTGACTGAAAAAGTAGTAAAAACTAATCCTTTATATTACTTCAATCTCAGAGGAACTGATAATGTAGTATTTATATATATTTTTTCTCACGATGCAGGAGGCAAAATAAAGACAAAATAAAATATATAAACAAAACTCAACAAATACAGAAGAAGGGCGGCGGTGATGAAGAAGAAGGCGCCCAAACAAGTGATTAGTTTTGGTTAAAGAGGCGTCTTGATCTGCCCCCTCCTCCCCTCCTACCCCTCCTCCCCTCCTACCCCTCCCCCCTCCCCCTCCCCCACTTCTCCCCCTCCCCCTTCTCCCCCTCCCCTCCTACCTCTCCCCACCTCCCCCTCCCCTCTTCTCCCTCCCCCCCTTCTCCCCCTCCCCTCCCCCCCTTGAGATATGATCGACTGCCAGCACGTAGCGTTGAACTCGACCATTTAGATAACGCTGTATATTGACTCGACGACTTAGAGAGAACGAGATAATGGGACGAGGGCGAGATGTTCGTAAATAATAATAATAATAATAATAATGATGATGATGATGATGATGATGGGAAAAAGAAAATGAAGAGAAGAAA
>NC_066556.1:5230883-5233383 GCF_024679095.1 Eriocheir sinensis | reverse complement strand
CTATCTCTCCCTCATTCTTCTCTTTCCTCTATCTCAGGTCAAGAAGTGAATCAGGTCGCATTGTCAGGTGTGCAGGCAAGGAGGGGTTCACGGGGGCTCGTAAAGGGGCTATCACAGGTGGACAGGTAATGACCGTTCACCTGCAAATGAGGCGATTCAAGGTAAGGGTGTTCTGGGACGCCTTTCAAAAGTTCGAACGGGGGTGAATACGACTGCCTCCGACTTGACTTTAAGGGCGCTGTAAATTCCCTTAAGGCGTGTTCTGTGTGGGGTGAAAGGGTGTCAAGAGGTGGAAGGAGGTGGGGGGGTGTTGGTGCAGTTCTTTTCATTATTTTTGTGTTTTGTATTTATTTTATTTTTCTTTAGTTGTGAGGAAAAAAGAAAGGTTGTTTATGTTGATTAAGTGTGATGGAGGTTGTGTTTTTAGTCCTTGTTTTTTTTTTACTTTTTTGTTTGTTTTCTGTTTTCGTTTTACTGTTTTTTCGTCTGTTTTTTTTCTTTTTGTCATTTTTGTTTTTTTCTTTCGTTTCCTGTTTTTTTGTGGTATTTTTTTTTCTCACTTTCTCTGTTTTCGCTTTACTGTTTTTTTGTCCTTTCCTTATTTTTTTTTTCGTGGTTTCTGCTTTTTCTCTTTCAATTTCTGTTTTTTTTTTTAGATATTTAACTTTTTACTAATGGATTTTGTTCATTAACTTATACGTATTTGTTTCTGCACACTGATTTTTAAATATTATCTTTGTGTGTGTGTGTGTGTGTGTGTGTGTGTGTGTGTGTGTGTGTGTGTGTGTGTGTGTGTGTGTGTGTTTTATGGGCCGGTTATGTATATGAGATGCCTGTGTGCGTAAAGGGAAACAGCAAGCTTAATAATTGTGTGTACGTGTGTGTGTGTGTGTGTGTGTGTGTGTGTGTGTTTAAAATATTATGTACGTCTTCTGTATATGTGTGTGTGCTTGTGTGTGTGTGAATGTGTGTGATTATGCATGTGATGTTTTTATGGGTGTACATGTTTGTTTATGTGTGTGTGTGTGTGTGTGTGTGTGTGTGTGTGTGTGTGTGTGTGTGTGTGTGTGTATGAAAGAAAGAGTGAGAGAGGAGGAGGAGGAGGAGGAGGAGGAGGAGGAGGAGGAGGAGGAGGAGGTAATGTTGTTATTGTTAGGATGGAAGGTAAGGCAGGTTAGGAGGAGGAGGAGGAGGAGGAGGGAAAAATTATATATATTCCCAGTTGATTAAGAATGTAACTTGTGAAATAATGCCTCGGATATAATTGCCAGTAATTGTCGGCTTGTGAATTACAGCTTCTCGTTATGTGGTCGAGGCCAATTACTGTTATAGTCTCCTCCATCCTTCCTCCTCTCCTCCCCTCCCTCCCTTCTTTCCTCCATCCATCATGTTTTACCCCTTTCTGCCTTGTCTTATCTTTCAACCCCTCCTCCTCCTCCTCCTCCTTCTCCTCCTTCTCCTCTTCCTCCTCCTCCTCCTCCTCCTCCTCCTCCTCCTTCTCCTCCTCCTCCTCCTCCTCCTCCTTCTCCTCTTCCTCCTCCTCCTCCTCCTCCTCCTCCTCCTCCTCCTCCTCCTCCTCCTCCTCCTCCTCCTCCTCCTCCTCCTCCTCCTCCTCCTCCTCCTCCTCCTCCTCCTCCTCCTCCTCTTCCTCCTGCTTCTCCATTCTTCCGACAATCAAAGCGTTCACCATTTTCTACAACAACGCTAGTTAAAATAAGCTTTGTGACCACGAAGCTTATTATTCACAATACCTGACTTCACTACATAGAGCGTCCGTCTTTATTCAGCGATGACGGCCTTAACCTGAATGAGATTGAGAGCTAGTTTAAAGCTTTTCGAAACCCTTTAAGAAACTGTAGGGGAGGGCGGGGTAGAGGAAGCTCCTGGTCAGCAAATGCGCAGCGTCGACGCGGCATAAAAAAAAAAAAAAAAAAAAAAGTGACCAGCAGCAACTTCTACTACTACTACTACTACCACTACTACTACATTTCCACCGTTTCCTCTTCCTCCTCCCCATATCGTTTTTCCTTTGCCTATACCTTGCCCTACCTCAATCCCAACACCATCACCTCCACACCACCACCGCCATCACCATCACCTCCACCTCCATTTCCTCCGCCTCCTCCTCCTCTTTTTCCCTGCCAAGGACAAGACGGGCGCTGGTCTTTGTGGCGCCGCCGAACACGCCTCGTCGCGGTCACGGGTTAGGGAGTCCAATGAGCGCCCCTTTTTTTCCCTGTCAGGCTGTTGGGCGACACAATTTGAGAGGCTGTGTTTACCTTTCGGTCTGGTGATCTGCCGTGGTTTTCCTTGTTCCTGTGTTTTACTTTCCTTGTCCTTCTTTCCTTTCCTTCTCCTGTATCTTGTTCTCTTTCTTTTCACCTTGTACCCTTTTCTTTTCCTTGTCCTGTTTGGTTTCTTTCTTAGACTTTTCTTTGTCCTCCGTTCTTTTCCTCGCCCAGTCTTGTGGTTTTCTTTTCCTTGTCTTTTCTTTGTCTCT
>NC_066556.1:5183383-5225883 GCF_024679095.1 Eriocheir sinensis | reverse complement strand
CCAATTCACTCCTTTCCCTTTCTTTCCTCTCCACCTCCCCTTTTCTTTCTTATAATTTCCTTTTTTCTCTCCTCTAATTTCTCTTTTCTCTTGTTCTCTCGTATTCTCTTTTCCAACTTTCATACCATTTTCTTCCTTCCTCTCTGTAACCCACCTGCCCTCACCTGCTTTCCCTTCCCCTCCCCTCCCCATCCCTCCCCTCCCCACCCCTCCACTCCCCCTGATCCCCCTTCCTATCCTCCCTTCCTCTCCTCTCCCTTGCGTGTTGGTCATGGTCGCGTTGAAAGCCTCATGAAGGAGGAGGAGGAGGAGGAGGAGGAGGAGAATACAAATGGTGCCGTTTTGTTTCAGCAACGACTATTACTTGTGGAGATGAGGAAAGATTGGTCAGGCGTCATAGTAGTTTATACAAGTGTGCTCTTCAGACGGGGAGGAGGAGGAGGAGGAGAGGGAGGGGGGGGAGGAGGAGGGAGGGTAAGAAGAGAAACAGAAGAACAAGATAGAAAGACACGGTTTGGAGAGGAAAAAGAAAGGAGAGAAAGAACGAGAGAGAGAAATAAGAACAAGAACAAGAATAAGAGAGTGAGGAGGAAGAAGAGGAGGGAAAGAAGAAAAGAACAGGAAAAAAAAATATATAAAGACACGGTTTGGGATATGAAAATGGGGGCAAAGGAGAGAGAAAAAAAGGGTAAAAGAGAGAGGGAACGAAAGCAAGAGAGAGAGAAGATAAATAAAACGAGAAATATAGAAGGACGCGGGTTGGGAGAGAAAAAAAAAGGAGTGAAAAGGAGAAGGGAAACGAGGGTAAATGTGAGAGCGAGAGAGGGAGAGAAGGAGGAAGAGAACCACAAGAAGATAGAGATTGACAGTTTTTGGGAGACGAAAAAAAAGGAGGAAAAGGAAGGAAAAAAGGAGAGAGAGAGAGAGAGAGAGAGAGAGAACAAGAGCGAGAAAACAAGACCGAGAGAGAAGGAGGAGCGAGAGAGAGAGTGAGATTTGGGTGGAGTCGGGTAAGCTTTATAATCTCGCCTTGGGATGTTTTACGGCGGGCGAGGATGGATGAATTGGGCTCGTTTACGGGGAGGCGATGTTTGTTTACCCCTAGATGGAGGCGGCTTACGTTAGGCCGTGATAGATTGCGCGGCGGCGAGGATGAAGACGACTAGAGCGGGGCGGGTCTGCTTAGCTGCCCTACACTCTGCCCGGTGGCTCTGCGTGGGCTGTTATGGTTTAGTGTTGGAAGGGAGAGAGATAGGCGAGTGTACTTAAATGTGTGGGTTTAGAGAAGATTAAAAGAGTGGAGGTTGTTAATGAGTTGTGTGTTAAAGAGTAATGATAAAAAATAAGAGAAATGTTATGGTTTAGTGTTGGAAGGGAAAGAGATAGGCGAATGTTCTTGAATGTGTTTGTTTAGGGAAGATTAAAAGAGTGGAGGTTGTTAATGAGTTGTGTGTTAAGAGAATGAAATGATGAGAATAAGAGAAATGTGAAAGGAATGTACTTCTACTATCTGGAATTAGAGAAGATACCGTACTTAGAATTGAATTTGTTTAAGAATTGTATATATTAAGAGAAGAGGGAGCGGTGAGTAGCGGGCTTTTTTTTCTACTCTCTTTTTGTTGCCCTTGAGCCGTCTCCTTTGTTATAAAAAATAAATAATGATAAGAATGAAAGAAATATATATTGTGTAGTGTTATAAAGAGAGGAGAGTACTTTTGTGTGGGGTTAGAGAAGATAGAGAGAGTTATGTTTGTTAACGATTGGTGTATTGAAGATGCGGTGATGATTACAATGAGATTATGAATTGCTTAGTGTTAAAAAAGAAGAGTGTAAATTTGTTTGGGGTTTAAATAAGATCATATGAGAATTAGGTTTACTTCGTGTAGGACTTTACAGATACGAATATACTTTACCTCCGTGTTGGATTAAAGGCGATGAGAGCCGAGTTTACCTTGTGTCAGGATAGGAGAAAAAGCAATTCGGTTTACCAGTATATTGAGTTAGAGGAGTTAGGGAACAATAAGTAAAAAAGAAGCAGAAAATGAAGAAAACGAAGAATATGGAAAAATACCGTCCGGGTTTTTTGGGGTTGAGTTGTAAATGAGCTAATATGGTTTTGTGGTGTGCAACGGAAAAGTGGAATCTGGTTTTGCGTTTATGAGAAATAGTTGAGCTTTCTTTGAGGCTTTTTTTTTACACACACACACACACACACACACACACACACACACACACACACACACACACACACACACACGAGGGAAAGAAGACGAAAGGAAAAAAATATCACTTTACGAATCCCGCTGAGTTTACTTGTATAGTCTTGTTGATCCCTTCTCCCCCCCACCCTAAAAAAAAGTTGTGCACCTTGTCTCGTTCAAACAGTAGGGTTGACTGTCTCGTTTACCTGCCCCCCCCCCCCCTAAAAAAAAAAAAGAATGTTAAGTTTGCTTCAGTTATCTCGTTTACCGTGATTGTCTCGCTCAAACAGTAGAGTTGATTGCATCGTTCGGCTCCCCCCCTTCAAAAAAAAAAAAAAAAAAAAGATTGTGCTTTAGTTATCTCGTTTACTTTTAGAAAATAGTCGAGTTTACTTTCATTGCCTCGTTAAAAAAAATGTGTTGACCTTTGTGCTGAGTTACGGGAAAAATAAAAATCGCTCAATGTATACTTATGAAAAAGGAAAAAAACGTCTAATCTGCACTTCTGCCTTGAATTATAAGGAAAAAAATCTGCGTTTACTTTCGTTGTGTACCCTTAGTGAAGCCGAAGGCCGTACGTAATACCCGGTTGTGGGCTAAGTGAGGACCGACTGATCAAGCGAAACTGATAATAACACGCTTACATAATTTACAGTAATGTCCCGGGAAGGAAGGAAAAAAATAAATACGAGGAAGTGAGTGGCTGAGGCGGCGAGGAGGGTATTGTTTTATTTTGTTGTTGCTTAAAGATTGAGCCGTCAAACATAGATGGTTTAGTGTACAGTAATGTTTGTTAATGCCTGATAACGGCGTAGTAAGGAGAACGAGCCATGTAATGTTGGCCTCAAGTCAGACTCAGATCGGTCACGTTTTATTGAGTGTGTGCGTGTGTGTGTGTGTGTGTGTGTGTGTGTGTGTTTGCTTTAAAGAAGGAAGGAGAGAAAATTATTATAAGATGCTTGAAGAGTAGTAGTAGTAGTAGTAGTAGTAGTAGTAGTAGGCGGAGGAGGACGAGGATAAGGAGGAGGAGGTTGAAGTGATGAGTATATTGAGGAAAATTAAAAAGAAAACTGGAAAAGAGAAAAGAAGACTATGAAAATGAAAACAAACAAACAACAACAACAATAACAACAACAATGAATAAGAAGAAAAAGAGAGAAAAGAAAAAGATAAGATGAAAAAAGAACCACAGCAATAAGTAAGTAAGCAGAATAGCAGCGGAAAAAGAAAAAGGGAAACAGAAATAATATCGAAAAAGAAATAAAATAAGGGAAAGAAGAAGAAGAAGAGAAAGACGCTAAAGATAAACAAGATACAAAGGCACAAGAAAACCTGTTCGCTCGGAGTAAACAAGCAAACAAAAAAGAGTAAATATTCTCATCGCTTAGACCTGTAGCACTATCAGAGAGAGAGAGAGAGAGAGAGAGAGAGAGAGAGAGAGAGAGAGAGAGAGAAGGAAAGAAAGAAAACGAGAAAGAAAGAAAACGGAGAAGAGAAGGAGAAGAAGAAGAAGAAGAAGCAGAAGAAGAATGAAAACAATAACAACAAGAGCAACAACAATAATCTAAAGGAAAGAGAAGGAAAAAAAGAGGAAAATGAAAAGATGAGAACTTAAACAACAAATAAAAAAAGAAGCAAACTAAGAAGAATAAAAGGAGAGAGAGAGAGCACACCTTGATTGAGCTGCGTTCGTAATAAGGCGATTGTTTCACCTTTTTCTCGCCTCACCAACTTCCCCCTTCCACCCTTCCCCCTCCCCCTTCCCTTTCCCCTTGTGCCTTAGCGTGGGGAGGAGCAAAGGTGAGGATGGTGCCTTAACTCCCCCTCCAGACACCCCCCTCCCCCTCCAGACACCCCCCCCCACCCCCCCGGCCAGAGCTTGCGAAATAACATGCTGTGGTCGGCGTAGACTACAATTATGCGTCTATGTTCCTCGCTTGGTTGTAATTTAAGAGAGGGAGAGAGAGACGACTTTTGCGGAGGAGGAGGAGGAGGTTGAGGAGGTTTTGGAAGAGGAAGAGGAGGATGTTTTGGGGCTCACTCGTAAGCTTGTCTCTTTCTCTCTCTTTCTCTCTTTGTCGAGGTTGGATTCAAAACGTCAATAAATGAAAAGTCGACGTTTTGGTGTCTGAAGGGAGGAAGGAAGGAGGGAGGGAGAGGGGGTGGTAAGGAAGGGAGGGGAAATTAAATATAAGAGAGAGGGAGGAAGGGAGGAAGGGAAGGAAAGGTGAGAAGGAAGGAGGGAGAGAGGGTGGTAACGCAGGAAAGGGGAATTAAATATACGAGAGAGGGAGGAAGGGAAGGAAGGAAAGAAAAAAGGAGAGAGAAGGGGAGGAAGAAAAAGGGAAGGAAAGATAAGGGGTGGTGGGAAGGAGGAAAGGTAGGAAGGAAAATGGAAGGAGAGATAAGAAAAGGATGGAGGAGGGAGGGAAAGAAGAAAGGGTGAAGGAAAGATAACAGAATTGGAGGGAGAGAAGGAAGGGAGGAAAGGGCGAAGTAGAGATAAGAAATAGATGGAGGAGGGAGGGAAAGAAAGGAAAGATAAGAAGAGGGCGGGAAGGAAGTCGGGAGAGTAAGGAGAGAAAGAGGAATAGAAATGGAGGAAGAAATTGATTGCAAAGAACGGTATACGATTTCGGTAACACACACACACACACACACACACACACACACACACACACACACACACACACACACACATCTACATACGCATATACATAATGTCTCTGAAAAGCACATAAGAGATAAAACACGATAGAAGAAACATGAATAAATATGAGAGAGAGAGAGAGAGAGAGATTACCCACGCCCCCCTTTCCCCCGCCCCCCCAAGACTAATCACCTGTTGTTAATCCCACCTGGTGAATTACAGCATCAGTGACCGATTATAGACGCAGCAATGAGCATGTAATTCAGGCCGGCATTAGGCAGGCCGCGCACCCATTACCTGCGAGTTACGTGCCCGCGCCCAGGTGAGGTGGTGGTGATGGTGGTGGAGGGGGGAGGAAGGGAGGTGGAGGGGGTAGTGAGGTGGGAGTGAGGAGGGAGAGTGGGGGATGGTGATGAGTGTGTGTGTGTGTGTGTATGTGTGTGTGTGTGTGTGTGTGATATTAATAATGATAATAATAAATAAACTTTCTTCTTTTCTTCAGGTAACTGTCATCTCTTGTCTTCTAAAAGGTAAGATAAAATAAATGTTTGTTTGTGTGTGTATATCTGTGTGTGTATGTGTGCGTGCGTATGTGTGTTTTTCTTTTCTGTATTAATGTAGTTTTTATGTGTTTTTATATCCATGATCTGTGCCTGTGTCTCTCTGTGCCTGTCAGTCTATTTGTATCTGTCTGCCGGTCTCTCTCTCTCTCTCTCTCTCTCTCTCTCTCTCTCTCTCTCTCTCTCTCTCTCTCTCTCTCTCTCTCTCTCTCTCTCTTTTCTTTTCTTTCACTTTCTTCTTCTTTCTTCTCTCTCTCTTCTTCTCTCTTCTTTCTTTCTTTCTCTCTCTCTCTGTCTCTCTCTCTCTCTCTCTCTCTCTCTCTCTCTCTCTCTCTCTCTCTCTCTCTCTCTCTCTCTCTCTCTCTCTCTCTCTCTCTCTCTCTCTCTCTCTCTCTCTCTCTCTCTTTCTTCCCTTCCCTTCACTCTTTCCTTCCTATTCCCTCGCATCCCGTCCTCACCCTTCCCTCCCTCTCCCTCCCTCTTACCCAGCTCGCCTATATCACTAGATCACAACACGGAGTTAACAATTAAGGACCATATCATAACCTCCACGCCTCCATCCCACTCACCCATCCACCCACTAAACGCCTCCACCCTCTTCTTCATCTCCTGCACCTCCATCTCCTCCTCCCCCACCAACCCCAGCATCCCTCTTCTTCACATCTCTCTTCTGCTCACTCCTCTCCTCCTCCTCTTCTCCCACCACTTCCAGCATCCCTAACGTCTCAACATCGCTCAGCATCCCTTTTCTTCACATCTCTCTTCTCCTTCTCACCTTCCCCTCCCTTCTTCTTCCCCTCCTCAAGCTCTTACAGCATCTCTCTTCTTCACATCCCTTCTCCTCACCCTCTCCTCTTCCTCCTCTTCATCTTCTCCACCCCCAGCATCCCTAGCCTCTCAAACTCGCACAGCATCCCTCTTCTTCACATCTCTCTCCTCCTTACCTTCCCTCCTCCTCCTCCTCCTCCTCCTCCTCCTCCTCCTCCTCCTGCCGGCACGATCAGTTACTCCTCCACTCGTCAATCTCTCGCTCCAGCTCATTTCTGCTCGTTACTCACCTGCGGCCCGACTCACCTGGCACCTCGGACCAATTAACTGCCATTCCGCCTCCCGGAGCGCCGCGTCTGCCAGATGACGAGGCCGCGCTCACTTCGGGAGAATTCGCCGCCTACTATTTTCGGCTCCGTTCGTTGTATTTTTTTTTCTTTTTATTTTCCGTGGTTGGTTAGTAAGTGTGGGTGTGAAGCATGTTTATACGTGTGGTGGTGTTTTTATTTTTTTTATTTTGCGATGCGTTTGATTGTGTTTGAGTTGCGTCTTATTCGGTACCGTCATCGATGTTTTTTTTATTTATATATTTTTGGTTTTAATTCTGATGTATATGAGAGGGAGAAAATGGGGAGAGGGAGTGATGTTTTTTAGGTTTATTTTGCTTTATTCCTTTATCTGTTTTATTACGTTTTATTCGTCTCATTCGTTATGTTTTATTCGGCTACTATCGACATTTCGGCTTAATTAAGATGTGTGTGCGTGTGTGTGTTTGTGTGTGTGTGGGAGGGGTAGAGGGGGGAAGGGAGGGTGTTTTGATTTTAACACATACGACATGGTTGACATATGTTAAGTCTTGTTTGTTTTATGCTTTGATAGTGTTTTTTTTATTTTTATGGGGGAGTAGGGGGTAGGGGAGGAATGGAATAGGAAAGTGTGTGTGTGTGTGTGTGTGTGTGTGTGTGTGTGTGTGTGTGTGTGTGTGTGTGTGTGTGTGTGTGTGTGTGTGTGTGTGTGTGTGTGTGTGTGTGTGTGTGTGTGTGTGTGTGTGTGTGTGTGTGTGTGTGTGTGTGTGTGTGTAAAGCCGCACTTGACCGCCTTGTCCGGGTTATCGAGGCCTGTCCTTCCTCCTCCTCCTCCTCCTCCTCCTCCTCCTCAATGCCTTCATCTTCCCACACTTTTTCAGACCTTTCTCTCCCTACGATACGCACTTTCCTCCTCCTTTTCAACTTCATTTCCCTCCTCCTCCTCCTCCTCCTCCTCCTCCTCAGTCTTCTCATCCTTCTTTTCACGTTCTCGAATAAGCTGGTTCAGTGTGCTTGTAATTCTGGTGTCTTTATGTGCAAGTGAGAGAAAGAGGAGGAAGAGGAGGAAGAAGCAGAGGAGGAGGAGGAGGGAGAAGAAGAAGAAAAGGAGGAGGAGGAAGGCTAGAATGTATAAAGGGTTCAAGAATTCTAATGAAACTGTACCCAGAGAGTGAGAATACTTTTAGGGAAGAAGAGGAAGAATGAAGTAGAGAATAACTGAAGAAATGATGCAGAAAAATGTCCGTTGAAGTTTTTGTTAATTGAGAAACCGAGAAAAAATAAAAACAGAAAGGAGAGAGAAGTGAGAGATCTGAATACGAAGGAGGAGGAGGAGGAGGAGGAGAGGGAGAGGTAGAATCATAACTAGAAAGAGGAGGAGGAGGAGGAGGAAGACGTAGAAGAAAATGAGAAAGCAGAAGGAGAAGGCGAAGGAAAAGGGAGAGGGAGGAGAAGATGATGATGAAGAAGAAGAAGAAGAAGAAGAAGAAAAATTATCGAACAAACAGACGTAAACAGGCGCAGAAATGTAAGACGAAAATTACATACACGCTGACAGACAGGTAAATAGAGAGACAGACAGGTAAACAGACAGACATATATAGACAGTCAGTGGGAGAGACAGACAGTTAACAGACAAACATACAGACTTCTAGACAAGGGCAAAACCAAATCGCTTTAGTATTAATTTGACTGGGAGACAGACAGAGAGACAGAGACAGAGAGGAAGACACAAACAGGTAAACAAACAGGCAGACAGATAGATAGACATTCAGAGGGATAAGTAGACAGATGGACATTCAAACCAACAAGACAAAACAACAGAAAAACACAGACGTACACGAAAATACAGACAGACAAATGGACAGAGACAGACAAACAGGCTTACAAACAGACAGATGCACAGACAGGAAAACAGGAGGACAAAGTGAAAGTCAAACGAATGAGAGAAAAGACAGACAGACAGACAGACAGACAGACAGACATGGAAAGGGAGGCAAACACATGAGCTTACAAATTGACAGACGAAGAGACAGACAAAAAGAAAGACAATGGAGAAAGAAGCGAACGAGGAGACAGACAGACAGACAGACAGACAGACAGACAGACAGACAGGAGATCCGCCGCGTCACAGGGGAACATACCTGAGCGTCTTAATTGTCTCAAGGTTTATTACCTGGATGCGAGGCGGCTCCTTGACGACACACACACGCACGAACACACACACACACACACACACACACACACACACACACACAGGAAAATAATTAGAAGCCCCCAAAACACATACAAGCATTTTTTTTATCTGTTTTGTGTCATTCAATTAATTAAACACCTTCATTAGATAATAACACACACACACACACACACACACACACACACACACACACACACACACACACACACATCTGCACAATCTCTCCATCTCGTCCTGTACCGCGAACCGCACGCGTTTAAAACTTCCCACAATGGCGAGGAATGCGCGGAGGAAGAGAGGAAGAGGAGGAGGAGGAGGAGAAGAGGGGAATGGAAAAGAAAATTAAGAAGAAAAAGAAAGAGAACGAGTGAGAAGTAAAAGAGGTGTAGAAGGAGGAAGGAATATGGAGAAGAAAATTAAGAAGGAAAAGAAAAAGAGAAATGAGAGAGAAAAGTGAGAAAGAAGAGGAGAATGAATACGTGGAAGATGCCTAAGAGAAAAAGCAAAAAAAACAAAACAATATGGAGAATGGAGAAGAAAAAGAAACCACGTTGGAGAGAACAAGGATTTTAAAGAGAAAAAAAAATAGGCCAACAAACTTCAAATCACAAAAGAAAAAAGAAAATAAATGAAAACAGTAATGTAAGAAAATTTGCAAAAAGTTCAACGACATAATTATAAAGCAAAAATATTTACATTAACTCAATATTTCGGAAAGGTACCATGGATTGATAGATAGATAGATAGATAGATAGATAGATGGAAACAGAAAAGGAGACAGTTCAAGGGCGTGAAAAAAAGAAAACAATAATGAAAAAAATAAAAAGCCCGCTACGTACTGCTCCTGCATAGAGTACAGAGGAGTGGCCAAAAAGAGAGGTCAATTTCGGGAGATAGATAGATAGATAGAGAGGTGGATAGATAAATAGATAGATAGAATAGACGGATAAATTTTCTCTATCTTCTGTTTAAGTTTCCAGCTCTTAAGTTTTTTGGTCTACGTTTTCATTCTATCTTTTTTATCTTTTCACTTTTTCCTCTTTACTTTATTTCTCTCTTCTCCCTCTCTCTTATTTTTGTCGCCCTTTTGTCCTTTCCTCCGTATCTCTTCTCCTTCTCCCCTTTTCTCCCTCCCTCCTCCCTCGATATCTCCCCTCTTACTTCCTCCCTTCGTATCTCTTCCTCCCTCCTTTCGTCCCTTATCTTTCTGCTTCTATTCCCCTTCTTCCTGTTTTCCTTTGTACCACTCTTCGTTACTCTCGTTTTCTCCCCTTTTCCTCTTCTATCCATAATTATCTTTCTTTTTTTCTCTCCCTCTTTCCTTCCATTATCTATTCCTTTCTAATTTCTCTCTCCCTCATTCCTTTCCCATCATTCTCTTCCTTTCCTTTCTACCTTTCTCCTCTCCCATTTATATCTTTCTTTTCTATTTTTTCTCCCTCTTTCCTTCCATACCTCTCTTCTCCCTTTCTCTCTCTCTCCCTCTTTCCTTTCCCATCACTTCCCTCCCTCTACCTTTCTCCCTCTCTTCCTCCTCTCCCTCCTCCTCCTCCCTCCCTCCTCGTAGCTACCATTCTCAGGCAAAACAGGACCATTAAAACCAGGGCGAACCGTCAGGGAGGCTTCTGTCTTCAGGAGGAGGGGGAGGAGGAGGGGGAGGAGGAGGAGGAGGCCTTTGTTGTCCTCCTCGGTTCCGGTGCAGGAATTTGTTTGTTGTTGTTGTTGTTGGTGGTGGTGGGGGGGGGGGTTGTGGTTGTGGTTGTAGTAGTGGTAGTCGTTGTTGTCATTATTTTGGTAGTGGTGGTGGCGGTTATTGAGTAGTAGTAGTAGTAGTAGTAGTAGTAGTCGTAGTATAAGAAGTGTAGGAGAAGCAGACGAAAGAAGATTAAGAAGAAACAGAAGAGGAAGGAGAAAAAGGAAGGAGGAGGACGAAAAAATAGTCGAGGAAGAAGAAAATAACAAAGAGAATAAAAAAGAAAAAACGGAGAAGAGAAGAAAATCACGCACTAAAGTTTTAATATTTAAGAAACAAAACATGACAAACAAAACTTCAAATCACCCCTCAGAAATAAACAACAACAACAACAACAACAACAACAACAAGAACTATAGTAACGTCAACATAAGATCAACGTAGGCACGCAAGAAAACAAACAAAAACTAACAAACAAACAAAATAAAAACACGACCCTTCTCTTACGTTACCTTACACATGAAAACAACAACAAAAAACAAAAACAAAAAAAGCGACCCCTCTCTTTCGCTACCGTATCCAGTCTCCAATCTTTACACGGGTCCTGAGCGATCGCAATCAGCCCTCCTGCTCCCGCTAATTAACCTGCTGCTAATCACCTCACCTGTCGCCTTACCTGGGCACACACCACACCGGGCCGGGTTATTAGCAGCACCAGCACCAACCTCACGCACTCACCTGAGCTGCTCCCTCTCTAATTAATGTATTTTAACAGGTAATTTTTTTTTTCGGGGGTAATTTTAGAAGGTTAGTTTGTTCCTCAGTTTTCCTTGTTGTATTTGTTCTTGTTCACCTTCTTTCTCATTTTCGAATTCGTCAACTTTCTCTTCTTTCTTCTACTCGTCTCGTTTCTTCTCCTCTTCTTCTTCCTTTTGCTTTTTTTTTGTTTCTTGTTCTTCTTTTCATTCGTCGTGTGCTTATTTCTCCTCTTTCTCCTTTTTATATACGTTCTTCTCCTCCTCTTCTACTCATCATCTACTTCTTCTCCTCCTGTTTTCATTTCTTCTTCTCATCTACTCTCTTCTCCTTTCTTATCCTCGTCATCTGCTTTTTACTCTGTTCGTCTCCTCCACTTCTCTTATCTTCTTCCTTCTCCTCATCTGTTTTTTTCCTTTATTTCTCCTCCTCATCTACTCTCATTTCCTTTCTTCTCCTCATTTGCTCTCTTCTCTTTTCTTCTTTTCCACCTCCTCTTCCTCTTCGTCTGATTCATCCTTCTTTGCATTCTCCATTTTTCCTCTTCTCTTTTTCTTATTTCTTCTTTTCCTCCTCGTCTGATTCATCCTTCTTTGCATTCTCCATTTTTCCTCTTCTCCTCTTTTTCTTATTTCTTCTCTTCCTCCTCGTCTGCTTCATCCTCCGTCGTATTCTCTCCACTTTTTCTTCTACATTGTTTCTCCTCCTCCTCCTCCTCCTCCTCCGGGCGAGTGCATGACTGTGAATAACGAATGAAGGAAAGAGGCTGCAGGGAGGTGTGAATAGTTTAGTTTGCCTTGTGTTGTGTTTTTTTTTCTTTCTTTCCTTCTTTTATACATATTCAGAGTTGTGTGCGCCGGCAAAGAGGAGGAGGAGGAGGAGGAGGAGGAGGAGCGTTGTTGTTGTTGTTGTTGTTGTTGTTGTTTCTTTTCGTTATATTCTCTCCGGGTCTGCAACGATAGCTCTATTTTTGACTTCGTTGTGTTATATAATGAATTCGAAAACCGCAAAGAAAATGGGAAGTGAAAGAAAGGAGAACAAAACGCAGCGAAGAAGAAAGAAACAAAGAAAAAAAGACGTGAGAGAAAAGAATAAGATGGAAGGAACGAGAGAGAGAGAGAGAGAGAGAGAGAGAGAGAGAGAGAGAGAGAGAGAGTGAGAGTGAGATATCTAAAATTATATTACATTTTGGATCCATATATAGACCAAAAAAAAACAAAAAAAAACGAGGAAATCAACATCGAAAAAAAAATCGTGAATAGGAAAAGAAAAATAAAGAAAAAAGAAAAGCGAAAGAGCAAGAAAGCGCCAAGTGATGATAAACAAGTACTAAGTCAGCACGATAAGATAAAACTAAGGAATAAATAAGAACCGAGAATCAAATTAGCGGAGCCGAAATTGACGGAAGAGGAAAAAGTCAGACCCGAACAGGAGGCATAAATTAGATAAGACCTTTAAAATACAAGCAAGGAGGAGGAGGAGGAGGAGGAGGAGGAGGAGGAGGAGAAAATACAATAGGGAACAAACCAGAGGAAGAAAACCCAAAGGAAAACAAATGCAAAATGCGGAAAATCAACGAAGAATGAAGACAGGAAGGGCGGGGCTGAGAGGGTTGAGGAGGAGGAGGAGGAGGAAGAAGAGTGAGAAAAAGAGGAGGAGGAGGGAGTGGTGGAGGAGGAAAGAGAGAAGAGAAAGATATCACATATTGTATTGAGGTAGAATTGTAGTTGCCGTGAGGTAGAAAGAAGAAAAGCAAGAAAATAGAAGATAGGAGAGAGACAAAAACAAAAGAGTAGGAGGAGGTTGATAAAGAGAAAGAAAGAAAGAGAGAGAAGTCAGAACACGAAGAAGTAAGAGGAGAAAAAAAAAACAAGAGGAGAATCAGAAATAATAGGAAGAGAAGGAGAAAGAGGCAGAAGAAAAGTGCACAATGAGTATGAGAAGAATGATGAAGAAGAATAAAGAAAAGGAGGAGGAGGAGAAGAAGAAGGAACAGAGGAGGAACAGGGAGAAGAGATAGAAGAAAAAGACGACAAGGGGAACAAGAAAGAAGGAGGAAGAGGAGGAGGAGGAGGAGGAGAAAGAAGAAGAAAAGTAGAAGCAGAAATAGAAGAAGCTGCAGGAATGAGACGACTGTAAGAATGAGAGGGAAGAAGATGGAGGAGGAGGAACAAGAAAAATAGAATCAGAAAAGGAGCTGAAGGAATGAACGACCGTAAGAATGAGAAGGAAGAAGATGAAGAAGGACGACGAGGAGGAGGAGGAAGAAGAAGACGAAGAAGGAGGAGGAGGAGGAGGAGGAGGAGGCTTGGAGGAGGGCCGGGGAGTAAATTGTTCGGGACTTTATGGCGGGGCTCGGCCAGCGCTTTGTCAGACAAGGCTTCTTCGGTGTTTACAATCGAAGGAAAAAGTCTAATTGTTATGCAGATGAGCAATAAATCCGTAATAGACAAAAGAAGCGGAGTGTCGCAGAGGAGGAGGCGGCAGGCTGAGGAAGAGGAGGAGGAGGAAGAGGAGGAGAAGGAGGAGGAGGAGGAGGAGGCCGCGTGTGTGGAGAATGAAGAAATATGTTTAGGAATCAATTCATGTTATTTGTGAGGTTAGGAAAATATAAGTTAGGGTTATTAAGTGAGGTTAGGGTGGGTTGTGAGGTGAAGGGAAGGGAGATTAAGGGTGAGTAAGGGTGTTTAAGTTTGGTTAAGGGTGAAGGGAGTGAGAGGGTGACTTAGAGCTTGAGGGGAACTGATGTGAGGTTGAGAGGAGAGGTTGTCATTGATTTGCGAGGTTATGAGGTTCAGTTAGAGAAGATTCAGGTTTTATCTTACTTATTACGTCGCTTGTTCTCTTCCTCGGCCTCCTCTTCTTCTTCTTCCTCTTCCTCCTCCTCCTCCTCCTTCTCCTCAGCATCTTCCCACGTTACATGTAAAAAGATGAAGAAGGATCATCAGTTTCCAGCATCCTTTGATCACTCCTTCCCTTCCTTCATCTTTTATCCTCTCTTCCTCCTCCTCCTCTTTTCTTTATATCTTTTTCTTCTTATTTCTTCACTTATCATATCTCTGAATTGTCTTTTTCTTCTTCCTTTGTCATTCTTTTTTTCTTATTATGCTTTATTATGTTTCTTAGGTGTTGTTTTTTCTTTGCTTATTACGACCTTCTTCTTCCTCTTCCTCCTCCTCCTTCTCCTCTTTTCCTTATATCTTTTTCTTCTTATTTCTTCACTTATCATAATATCTCTGAATTGTCTCTTTCTTCTTCCTTTGTTGTTGTTTTTTCTTATTAATCTCTTCCATGTTTCTTAGCTGTTGTTGTTTTTTCTTTGCTTATTATCTCCTCCTCCTCCTCCTCCTCCTCCTCCTCCTCCTCCCCTGAAACACTGCGCCACCGTCACCGTCTTAACAAGGATGAGTCTTGTCTGGAACGTAATTCTTTTCATGATTATTAATGATGCTTTTCTTGTGCCTGCGTGCCGCTCGTCTGTTAGGGTGATGGGGGTGGGGGGGGGGTGATTGTGGTGATGGTGGTGGGCAGGGTATGAAATGTTTGCTTATACCACTCATTTTCTTCATCACCATCAGTACCATCACCATCTTCCCCATCACCATCAGTATCATATCACCACCATCACTATCACCATCACCATCACCACCACCACCATCATCACCATCACCATCAGTATCATATCACCACCATCACTATCACCATCACCATCACCACCACCACCATCATCACCATCACCATCAGTATCATATCACCACCATCACTATCACCATCACCACCACCATCACCATCACCACCACCATCAGCATCACCAAACAAACATGACTCAAGAAAGAAAGGAAAAAATAACTACAACAACAACAACAACAACAACAACAACAACAAAAACATGCAAGCTTATTGATATAAAAACACATTAAAAGACACGTTAATATAGAAAAGAAACACACACACACACACACACACACACACACACACACACACACACACACACACACACACACACACACACACACACACACACACACACACACACACACACATTTATTTTACCTTACCTTTAGTAGACGGGAGATGACAGCCACCTGAAGAAAAGAAGAAAATGGAGGTTACTATTATTATTTATTACCTATTACTATTATTATCACCACACACACACACACTCGCACACACGGACACACACACACAAACACGCCTACATACCACACCACACCACACCTCACTACCACCACCACCACCACCACGCCTACCTTTTTACAACCCTCACTTCGCCTCCTACAGAGCGGCGCCGCCCTTCCTCAGGTAACGTGGGAAACTTCTCTTTATTGGGCTTACCTGTGGCCGTAAGGAGGGAGGGGGGGAGGGGGGGAGGGACGCAAACAGAAGCTCAATACCTGCCCGGAAGTACGGAGGAGGACCGGCCTGAGATGGTTCTATTAAGACCGTTCCGCTAAATTGGTTCTCCTTTGAATTGAATTTTGAGCGTCTTGGGACCTCACCTCACCTCACCTCACCTGTAATTTATCTTTGCCAGGTGAGAATGTTATGCTTCAGTTATTATTTTTCTGTTCTTTTTGTTTTTGTTCTTCATTTTCTTGTTCTTTTTTTGTTTTTTGTTCTTGTTTTTCTTGGTCTTGTTTTTGTTTTGGTCTTGTTCATGTTCTTGCCCTTTTTGTTCTGTTTGTTTTGTTCTTTTTCTCGTTCTTGTTCTTCCTGTTCTTGTTCTTGTTCATGTTCTTATCACTATTATTTACTATCAGTATTATTCCTATCATCATCATCATTAGTGTGTGTGTGTGTGTGTGTGTGTGTGTGTGTGTGTGTGTGTGTGTTCGCGGCCTATTGATCAGCCGAATCTGAATACAATGCAGGTTCATTTCAAAGGCTGATGCATTATTTTCTTTCTCTATTATTGACGCGTTGAATATTAATTGTCGTGTTGTGAGTTTCCCTTTTGTTTGGATGTGGTGGGAGGCTGTGGTGGTGGTGGTGGTGATGATAGTGGTGGAGGTGGCAGGCAGTTGTGTTGTTTTCTGCTATCGTGGTAGTGATGGTGGTTGTGGTTGTGATGTTGGTGGTGATAGTGATGGTGATGGTGGTGGTGTTGGTGGTGGATAAAGGCGATGGTGACAGCAGTGTGGTTGTCGAGTAGATAGTGGTGGAAGTAGTGGTAGTGGTGGTAAGAACGAATGCTGAATGGTTGTGATGGTAGTGGTTGTGGTTATGATGGTTGTAGTGGTGGTTGCAGTGATGGGGATGGTGATGGTAGCTGCGTTGTTGTTGCTGATTTTGGGGATGGTGGTAATGGTGGTGATGGTTATTGTGGTGGTGGTGATGGTAATGGGGTAGATATGGTACTTGTTGTGGTGACGGTGGTGGTGGGGGTAATGGTGGTGGTGGTTATGGTGGTGGTGGTGCTGGTAATGGGGTAGATATGGTACTTGTGGTGGTGGTGGTGGTGGTGTGTAGGCCGGTGGGAACGTTTGTCGAGAGGTTGTGATGGTGGTAGTTGTGGTCAGGCCTCGCCCCCTGACCCCCGGCCCACCACCTGGTCACTCGGTCACCTGGTTACCTGGGGAGCCGCGGGGCCGCCAGGTGACACAGCGGGACCGTAAAGTAAAGATTGTAAAGGCGGAATGTTGAGGCGCCTTGACTTTTGGTGGTCGTGGCGGCGGCTGTGGTGGTGGTGGTGGTGGTGATGGTCGACGTAGTGGTAGTAGTAGTAGTAGTAGTAGTAGTAGTAGTAGTTGGAGTTTTGTTGTATCGGTAGTAATAAAAATGATGGCCTGTTTTCTAATGCAAGAGTTAGTTTAAATCTTTCACCTCTTTCAGTGGTGGGAGATCACGGAGCAGTCTAGCCATCCTTCGTATGTATTTCTTCCTCTCTGTGATTTAAACGCTTTCAGGGAGGGAGTTTACCAAGACACCTCTCAAGCCAAAACGATTATTCTTTTCTGCACTTCCCTCAGTCTTTCCTTCTAAGGGCAGCATACTCCTGGACTTTCTCTTTTTATCTTGCCTTCGCCTTAAAAAAAAATAATACAAAACCTCAGATAACAACATGAAAGCAATGAATAAAAGCAAATAGTGAAGATAGAACGTTAAATATATTTCCAACCCTCTCCTGGACTTATAATACTGTATCTTACCACCTTCAAACCAACCGAATAAAAAAATAAATGTTGTAAGCAAATTGTGGGGTGAAGTAATGTGAATAAGTCGTCGTAGTACTTATAGGCAGCTGATAAAAAAGTGAAGGCCGACAGAATTGAAAGAAAACAAATAAATAACGTGGCCAGCTGTCTGTCGAGGCCGTGAAATTACCGACACCGTAAAAGGAATCGATATCTTAGTTAGGAAGAGCGAGCGAGCGAGAGAGAGAGAGAGAGAGAGAGAGAGACAGAAGTGAAGAACAGAGAAAAGAGGAGAAAGAGAAAAGGAAAAAAAACCTGAAGAAAAGAAACCAAAGAGGAGATCAAGGAAGAGAAGAAAAGAGAGAAGTAGAGAGAGAGAGAGAGACTAAAATAAAAGTTTGAATGCATACCCAAATAAAAATAGAAAAAAAAAACCAGTCGAGGAATTAATATCGAAATCGTTCCACACACTGAAAAAGATATAAAAAAAGGGGGAAAAAATATAGATACGAAAAGCAATAGACGCGAATGGACGGTTTGCGAGGAATTAAAACTGGGATGGAGAGAGAAAAAAAAATGGAAATGGAATGAAAGAAATAAAAGTGTGGAATCCCAGATATTTGTAGCCGTGAAACGTGTGCGGGTACTTCAAACACACACACACACACACACACACACACACACATACACACACACACACACACACACACACCTTCGTCCAGGCGGTTCCCTTCTATCGGTGGCGTTCAGGGGCAAGAGAATGCTATGCGAGGGTGTCCATAAGGGTGTGAAGCGCATGGTTAAGGAACGGGTTGTGGTCCTTACGTCTGGTCACTTCACGGAGACAGGTGTGCAGGTGAGCTCCATGACACCTTGAATTTACCTCTTCACGCGTGTTACTCTCTCTCTCTCTCTCTCTCTCTCTCTCTCTCTCTCTCTCTCTCTCTCTCTCTCTCTCTCTAATTCTCTTTTTTTGGCTTGTGTAAAGATTGATTGGTTACATTTCTATCTTTGAATTTTTTTATATATATTCCGTTTGTGTGTTTTATTTCTTGTTCTCTCTCTCTCTCTCTCTCTCTCTCTCTCTCTCTCTCTCTCTCTCTCTCTCTCTCTCTCTCTCTCTCTCTCTCTCTCTCTCTCTCTCTCTCTCTCTCTCTCTCCTCTTCTTCTTCTTCTTCTTCTTCTTCTTCTTCTTCTTCTTCTTCTTCTTCTTTTTATACAGTTGCCGAAGATGATGATGCTGTGGTGGTGGTGGTGGTGGTTGCAGTGATAAATAGGGCGTATGATAAGAAGATGAGCGAAAAAACTCACCCCCGTCAACACCACCGCCACCACCACCACTATCATCACCACCACTACCATCATCACCATCACCACAACCATCACCACCAATGCTAACCGCTGTTCACTCACCTCATCTCACCACCAACACCACCACCAGCACTATCATCACCACCACTACCATCATCACCATCACCACAACCATCACCACCAATGCTAACCGCTGTTCACTCACCTCATCTCAACACCACCACCATCACCACCACTACCATCATCACCATCACCACAACCATCACCACCAATGCTAACCGCTGTTCACTCACCTCACCTCACCACCACCACCATCACCACCACAGAGCAATCACATCCCCCTTCCCTATCCCCTTGTCCCTTCTCACCTCCACACCTCCTCCTCCTCCTCCTCCTCCTCCTCCTCCTCTAAGCTAACACCAGCAGCGACAACCCGGCTCTTTGACACATAAATACATCTCGACATTAGACACGCCGGCTGGACTGTGAACCTGAAAATATGGGTCGCGTATCGGCGGACAAACAATGAAGGACGCGGCTGAAAAAAAACGAGGGGGGGAGGGAGATGGAGGGAAAAAAAAGTGGGGGGAGAGAAAAAAAAAAGGTGAGAAGGGGGAAGGAAAAGAATAAGAGAAGTAGTTACATACCTTGGAGGAGAAATAGGTTTGTGTGTGGGGAGGAGGGGGGAGGGGGAGGGTCAGTGTGTGTGTGTGTGTGTGTGTGTGTGTGTGTGTGTGTGTGTGTGTGTGTGTGTGTGTGGGAAGGGGGATGGAGGGAGCTAGTGTGTGTGTGTGTGTGTGTGTGTGTGTGTGTGTGTGTGTGTGTGTGTGTGTTTTGCTTTATTTCCATTTATTATTCATTTTCTTATTTTAATTATTCTTTCGTATGCTTTTATTGATGTGTATATATAATTATTGCGTTTGTGTGTGTTTGTTTACTTCCGTTGTCTGTTTTAATACCCAAGGAAGGTGTTTAATTAATTGATAGGTAGAAAAAAACAGGTAAGGAATGGATTTTAGGTTCATATTTGCTTCTGATTATGTATTTATTTATTTATCTATATTTATTTATTTATTTTTTGTTTGTGTGTGCGTGCGTGTGTGCGTGTAAATCGTGTTACATACAAGAATTCATCGCGTCTCTGGGCCTTTCAAACACGGTAGTCGTAAACCCATACCCTTTCTCCTTACCTTTCTCCCTCCCCCCCTTCAATTTTCCCTCCCCTCCTTCTTTCTCCTACTACCCCCCATCCTGACCCCTTCCCTCCCCTTCGGTCGCTCCACATAAGGGGATTATCGAAGAGCCAAATCCCTTTTCTCCTCCTCCTCTTCTTCCTCCTCCTTATTTATCCCTTTTCTCCTTTTCCTGCTTCTCTTTCTCTCAATATCAACACTTTTTTCCTCTTTCTCATCCCCTCTTTGTCTTCTCTTCTCCTCTTTTTTTTTCCTTCTCTAATTGCTATTCCTCTTCTACTTATTCTCTTTATCCTCTTCCTCCTCTTCCTCCTTGTACTTTTTATCTTTCTCTTATCTCCTTTCTTTCCTTTTTCTCCTTCTCTTTTGTCGTATCTCCTTCTTTTGGTCTTATTTTTCCTCTTCTTTCTGTTCCTCTTATTTCTTTTACTCTCCTCTCTCCTTTTACTCCTTCTCTCCACCATCTCCTTTTTCCTCCTCCTCTTTCTCCCTTCCTCGTCCTCTCCCCTCCTTCTCTTCCTCCTGTTCCTATATCTCTTCCTCTTCATTCTTCTCCTCCTCCCCTTCCTCTTTTTTTTCTCTCCCCCATTTCTCTGTCTCCCCGTTTTCTCTCCCCTTCGTTCTCTCTCCCCAAATCAACATGAACAGTAGCGACTTGATGATGAAGATGAGGATGATGTGTGTGTGTGTGTGTGTGTGTGTGTGTGTGTGTTAATGACGGGCAACGTAACAAAGTGATTTAGGCGTGTAATTGCTGTAGGGGTGAAGGTGGTGGTGGTGGTGGTAGTGATTGTTATGGCAATAGTGGTGATGGTGGTTGAGGGGGGATGATGGTGTATGGAAGTCGTGGTGGTGATGGTGGTGATGGTGGTGATGGTGATTATGGGAGGAGATACATTTATGAGAACCGTAAGTAATAATCGTTGTAATTTCTGTAGTAATTTACGATGATGGATGATAATAACGGGTCGTGGTAGTAGTAGTAGTAGTAGTAGTAGTAGCGGTAGTAATAGTAGTGGTCAGTTTTTTCAGTTTCCTTTTTTTCTGCTCCTTTTTTCTTTCCTTTTTCCCTCCCTTTTTTGCCTACTAAGCTAATCACTCGCTGGTCTTTTTTTCCCCGTCTCGTTTTCCCTCTCCCGGCTTTCTTTCTTCCTCCTTCTGGTTCTCCTTTTTTTTTTATCCCTCGCCTTCCTGCCCTCCTTCACGTTCTATTTTTAATGAGTTCTCTTTGATCTCCTTCCACCTCTTTGCCTCTTTTCACCACCTCTGAGCCATCTTCCCCTCCTTCGTTTTCCCCTCTTCTTTTTTCCTCTCCTTGTTTTCCTCCTCTTCTCTTTGCTTCCCTTCTACCTTTTCTTCTGTCTGTCTTCACTGTTACGCTTTCTCTTTTCTTCCTATGTTTTCCTTCTTTTCTTTCTTTTCATAATTTGTGTGTCCTCTTCTTTCGCTTCCATCTATCATTTTCTTCTTTTTTGCTACTTTCTTTTTTTATTCTCAGTCCATCTTCATTTTTATTTCCTTTCTGTTTTCAGTTTTCCTCTTTTTTGTCATTCTTCCCAATTTTCCCTCATTCTCCTATTCCTTGTTTTACTATTTATTTCCTATTATTTCTCTTTGTCTTCATTTCTTTGATTTTCTTCAGTGTTTTCCAATGGTTTCTTCACTTAATATTTTTTTCACATTGTTTATTTCCACTTTTATATATTTCTTCCTCATTTTTCCCTTGCTCCTTTATTTCCTTTTATTATTTCTCTTCTTCATTCTTTACATTCTCTACATCTAACATCCTCCTATTTATTCCCTCTCTCTCCCTTTCCACATTTTCTCACATTGTTTTTTCCACCTCTATATACTTTTCCCCTTTTTCCATGCTTTCTAATTTCCTTTTAATATTTTTTCCTTTTCCTTCTCATTCTCCACATCCAACATCCTTCTATCCCCTCTTTCTCCCTTTCCACATTCCTGGCAGTTCTCCCCTCTGTTTCCATTTCTCTCCCTCTGTGTTGCTCCTTCCCTCTCCCTCTCTCTCTCTCGCCCTCCCTCCCTCCCTCCCCTCCCTGCCTGTCCCTCACATGTGTATACAGTATTGATTAGGTTTCCCCGGTTTCCATGGCAACATCTCGCAGTCACTGATGCCACACACCCCTGGAAGGACAGTGTTCCCCTCACTCCTTCACTCCCCTTCACTCCCTTTTCCCCTCATTCCCCTCTTTCCCCTCCCTCCCTCTCTTCCTTCTTCTCCCTCCCCCTTCATCCCCTTCATCCTTCATTCCCTTCACTCTCTCACTTTCCCCTCATTCCCCTCTTTCCCCTCCCTCCCTTCCTCCCTTCCTTATTCTCCCTCCCCCTCCCTCCCCTCACTCCTTCATTCCCTTCACTCTCACTTTCCCCTCATTCCCCTCTTTCCCCTCCCTCCCTTCCTCCCTTCCTTATTCTCCCCCTCACTCCCCTCACTCCTTCATTCCCTTCACTCTCTCACTTTCCCCTCTTTCCCCTCACGTTCACTCCCTTCGTCCCCTCTTTCCCCTCACCCTCTACTCATTCCCCTCACTTTCCCCCTCCCCTCTTTCCCCTTACGACCTCTCTCCCCTCACTCTCTCACTCCCCTCTTTCCCTTCCCTTTTCTCATTCCCCTCACTTCTTCTTTTCTTGGCTTTTCCTGTCCATCACTTCTTTTCCCCCTCATTTCTCCCTTCCAATGATCTCACTTTGCCTCTCTTTCCTTGTCCTCTTTTCCTTCTCCCTTTCATTTCTTCTTTTCTTCTTTCTCTTCCTTCTTATGCTTCCTCTCTTCTTCCTTCCTCTCGCCTCTTCATCTCTTCCTCCTCCTTCTTATCCTTCCCTCTTCCTCTCTGCTTGCCTGCTTTTCTTTCTCCCTCTCACTTTTCACCTCTTCCTCCTTCTTTTCCTCCCTTTCTCACTCTCTGCTTGCTCTCTTTTTTTCCGTACCTTTCGTCTCTTCCTCTCCTCCTCCTCCTCCTCCTCCTCCTCCTCCTCCTCCTCCTTCTTATCCTTCCCCTCTCACACACACTCTCTCTCGCTCCTCTTCCTGCCTCTTCCTCTTCCCCTCAGGCTGTTTTGTAATCCTCTTGACCTCGTATTGCTTTCAGTCTCATCCACTTATGTTTTTTTTTGTTTTTTTTATCGTCATTCGTTTATTTTCATTCATGTTTTTTTCGCTTCGCTTGAATCCGGTTATTAAGTTCGAAGGCATTTTTTTGAACGTGTATTTTTTTTTGTTGTGTTTTGGTATTCGTGATTAAATTGCAGGTGAAGTTTTTTTTTTTAGTGTTTTATTGTGTGTTTTTGAAGTGAAAATAGTTGACATTCTCCTTTTTTTTTCTTTTCTCTTTTATTTCTTTTCTTTTTTGTCTGGCATGGAAGGGGATTGAAACGAAAAAAGTGGTATTTTATAATGTAAGAACACACAACACACACACACACACACACACACACCACGGCTGCCGACCAGAATTACTTTTCCTCCCGAACAAAAATAAAACGTGAAGTGATTCTTGCTTGCCTTCGTATATTGGTTGTTACGAACGCGACTTCCCTTGACGGAAAGTGTTTCTAACTCTTCGTGTGTGTGTCTGTCTGTCTGTCACTTCGTCTGTCTCTGTCTATGTGTATTAATCTGTATCTATCTGTCTGTCTCTGTCTCTATATTAATCTGCGTCTATCACGACCTTAATATATCTCTGCAAATTAGTCTGTCTTTCAGTTATCCAATTTTTGTGTGTTTATTAATCTATCTTTCTTTCTTTCTGTCAGTTAATCAGTTTTTTTTATATCTATCTTATCTATGTCTATCATTATTTGTCTGTCTTTATCTGCCTATGTATCTATCGTTGAAACTCTGCCTATCTATGTTTTTGTATCTATTTTTTTTTCGTCAAACCAACTTCACTATCTATCTACAATTGTCTTATCTATCTGTGTCTATCCTCCTGAAATTGACCTCTCTTACGGCCACCTCTTTTGATTCTTTTTTTAGGAGCAGCGAGTAGCGGGCTTTTTTTTATTAGTTTCCTTTTTTTGTGCCCTTGAGCTGTCTCTTGTAAAAAAAAAAAACTCTATCTCTATAACGATCTATCTTTTCTAACCCTATCTGTCTTCCTGTGTGCTTGTCTGTTCGCTTGCCATTGCTTTTTGTCCATCCTACCTCACGTTTTTGTTATCCGTCACCAATTCAATCACACAACCGTCAATTCGTGTCAATCCATTTTTTTCACGCTCTCTATAAATCTACCTGTATCTACCTACGTGCCCACCTGTTTGCTAATACATACACACGCAGGTAGGAACATCACGGTTCACCTGTCACATCCATCATCGCCCTCACCTCCTTCTCCCTCGTCTCTTTCATCTCCCTTCTCTCCTCTCCTCTCATTCCCTTCCTTTCCCTTCCCTTCCCTTCCCAAGCTGTATTAAGTCTTCCAATACGACTTGCGAAGATAAACAAACAAGAGGAGCTTTCCCTTCTCTCTCTTTCTCTCTCTCTCTCTCTCTCTCTCTCTCTCTCTCTCTCTCTCTCTCTCTCTCTCTTGACGTTTCCCCCCCTCTTCACTCCTCCCTTTAGATGGCTCCTTTTCGCTCCTCCTCCTCCTCCTCCTCCTCCTCCTCCTTCTCGCTCCTCCTCCTCCTCCTCCTCCTCCTCCTCAAATCCCTTCCTCAAACAGCTCCTCCTCTCCAGGTGTGTTGACGAGGTCCCGCCACCTGTCTCTCAAAGGTGATCCTCAATATCCTACTTGACGTATGTCCTTCAAATTCTCCTCCTCCTCCTCCCCCTCCTCTTACTCTTACTCTTCTTCCTCCTCTACTTCTTCGTCCTCCTCCTCGTTTTCCAAGTGCTCATTGTTGTCTCTCTTCTTTATCTTTCTACTTCTACTCATTTTCTTTTTCTTCTCCTTTTCCTCCTCCTCCTCTTCGTCTTCGTCCTCTTGTTCTCCTCCTCGTTATCCTACTTCTGGTTCTACCCGCTCATCGTCGTCTCCCTCCTTTTTCTCTTTCACATCTTCCTCTTCCTCCTCCTCTCGGCTGTAAAGGTTTAAATATTTGACGTCTTTGCTCATCCTCTTATCCGCTTGTCTCTTCTTTTTTTTGTTTTCTATGTTCTCTTGTTATGCGATCATTCTCCTTTCCTCTTTGTTCTCTCCTCTCCTCTTTGTGCTCTCGCTTCCTCTTTGTTCTCTCTCCCCTCTTCGTCTGTCAGTCTCTTGCACATCTATCTTCTCTTTGTCGTTTTTTTTCATTTTTTTTCCTTTTTTTGGATTTTCCGCTCGATTACTCTCATTCGTTTCCTTTTGCTGTTTTTTTCTTTTTCGTTTTGTCTTTTTTTTGTTTTTTCTCTACCCTGTTCATGTCTTGTCCGTCGTTCTCATATTCTAGTTTTATTTTTTTTCTTTGTTTTTAGGTTGGAGATTTTTTGGGGGGTTGGAATCTGTATTTTTGTTTTTTTCTTTTCTTTGTCTTGTCCGTCATTTTTAATTTCTAGTTTTCATTTTTTCCATGTTTTTAGGTTCTTTTTTTTGGTTGGAAACTGTATTTTTTTTGACGTGTTTTTATTCAATTTCGTTTTTCGTTTTTCCCTTTTTTCTCTTGTTCACATTTTTATCGTTTTCAAATTCTCCTTTTTTTTAGCTCTTCCAGGCAGCAGCTTTTTTATTCTTTTATTTGTCTCCTGTTATTCTGTATTTTACTTTTTGTCTTTTATTTATTTCCATGTCAACGCCTTTTCCTTGTTTGTCTTGTCAAGTCCTTCTCATTTCCTAGTTTCCATTTTTTTTCTTTGTTTTCAGGTGGGATATTTTTTATTTTTTTAGGTTGGAATCTGTGTTTTTGTTTTTTTTGCTGACATGTTTTTTATTCAATTTCGTTTTTTTTCCTCCTTTTTTTCTCTTGTTGCTGCTTTCTTCCTTTCTCGTATTTTTTTTCACTTTCATTTCAGTACCAACTTTTGGGGAGAAGTATGTAAGCACAGACAATGTTTACTTCCCTTCTCTATGTTATTTCTCTTTCTTATTTTTGCCGAGTAATGGTGAAAAATAAATACAGATAGTTACGATTTTTATCACTTCTCTATCTCTTTTTCTCTTTATTTTCTTTACCGAGTTTGATAAAAAAATATGTAAGCACAGATAGACTAATATTTTCTTCCCTTCTCGTTCTCCTTTTCCCTTTCCCTTCTTTCCCGAGTGATCAAAGAGAAGGCATAACTTTAGCGGGCTTTTTTCATTAGCGGGCTTTTTTTCATTAGCGGGCTTTTTTTCATTAGTGGGCTTTTTTTCATTAGCGGGCTTTTTTCATTAGCGGGCTTTTTTTTCATTAGCGGGCTTTTTTTCATTAACGAGCTTTCTTTCATTATTGTTTCCTTTTTTTGCCCTTGAGCTGTTTCCTTTGCAATAAAAAAAATGAAAACAATTACCCGCCAACGTCCGCTAGGTGGCGTGTAGGTAGGCGGAGGCACAGTTAACCCCTAATGGCGCGGCTCCTCTGTGCTTATTAATGTGGGAGGGCGGCAGCGGAAGGAAGACATCGCGTTAATAATCGGGTTAGTTATGCAAGACGAAGAGCCGAACGGTGGAGTTTATGAGGCGCTCCATCCTTCCCCCGTGAGTGGCAGCGTTCTCAGGAAACTTAATTAACCTTTCAATTAAGAGTTCATACGTCTTGCTCCTCCTCCTTAATTTGCCTCTCTCTCCTCCTCCGGCTCCTCCATCTCCTCCTTTCTCATTCTTTACTGTTAGAAAAACTTAGAAAACAAGGTGAAAAGGGAGTGAGAAAGAACACACACACGCACAAACAAACACATACAAAAAAGTGTCGCTGTTAGGGTTTAAGGCTTAATATTTTGAGTTTTTTTAATTTTTTTTTATTTATTTATTTTTTTGCTTACCATATAGTTCTTTGTTCTCCTCTTCTTCCTCTTAAAGTAGAAAAAAGAAGAAGAGCAATAAATCATCATAAAAGAGAAAGGGAGACAGAGAGAAAATGAACTTACAAATAAAAGAGAAAGAAGAACTAGAATCATAGGTATAAGAGAAAGAGAAGTAGAGAAAGAAAAGAGAAAAGAGAGAGAAGGAAGAACCAGAATCAGAGTTAAAAATGAAGTAAAAATATATAAAAAAAAATACAAAACGAAAGAACGTAGGGCAACTATCAAACAAAAAAAAAGATGAGACTAACAAGCAAAAGAGGATTGGAAAAAAAAGAACACAGGAAACGAAGTCAGAAATAGAAGCAAAAAAAAAAAAAGATAGAGAAGCGGGTAAAAAAAGAGAGATAGAGAAGTGAAGAGGAAGAGGAAAGGGAGGAGGAGGAGGAGGAGGAGGAGGAGGAGGAGGAGGAGTGTGGATTAGGCAGAGGGAAAAGATTGATAGTGGGAGAGAAAATAAACACAGAGGTAAGTGGCTGCTACGTGTGTGTGTGTGTGTGTGTGTGTGTGTGTGTGTGTGTGTGTGTGTGTGTGTGTGTGTGTGTGTGTGTGTGTGTGTGTGTCGTGATTCTCTCCTACCGTGCGTCTAAGAGTAAGATTCTCAGTCCTCCTCCTCCTCCTCCTCCTCCTCCTCCTCCTCCTCCTCCTCTTCTATATCCTACTCTTTGTTCTTGTTCTTCTTGTCCGTTTCCTTTTTTTTCTTTTTCTTATTTTTTCATCTTCGTCCTCTCTATTCCTTTTTTTTGTCTCAGTTTTGTTTTTAGTTTGTTTGTTTGTTTCTTCATTTCTTCATTCATTTCTTCATTTTTTTATTTTCTTATGTTCTCCCCATCCTGTTTTTCGTCCTCCTTTTTCTTCTTTTCATTCTTTTCCTCCTCGTCCTCCTCCTCCTCATCTTACTTTTTTTCTGTCTCTTTTCATTAATTTCCCTTTGCATCCTCCTCCTCCTTCTCCTCTTCCTCCTAATCAATCTCCTGAACTACCACCTTTTCGTCTACGCCTCAACTCCCCCACTCCTCCTCTTCCTCGTCCTCCTCCTCCTCCTCCTCGTCCTGCTCCTCTTCGCCAAACCCGTTTATTGATGACCCGGACAGTAGTTCTCCATTAGCCATCGAGTCATTAATCCTTCGCTGGTGTTTGGCCCGGGACGAAAAAATGAGACCAATCACACTAGCGCGGTGCATTGTTTTTTGGGGGCTAATGAAGTGAGCGAGGGAGGGAGGGGAAGAGGAGGGAAAGAGGAGGGAGAGGAGGAGGAAAGAGGAGGAGAGAATATATGAAAAGGATACTGAAGGATGAAAAAAAAAATAGAAAAGGAGAAAAATCGAGTAGAAAAGATCGGGTGTTAGTAAGGTGAAAAAAAATATCGGTTGTGACTTTAGTAAAAAAAAATCGGTTGTGACTTTAGTAAAAAAAAAAAAAATCGGGTGTGACCTTCAGTGATGACATAATTTGCAGGTGTTCTGTTGACGTGTTTTCGTTACCTGTGAATAACGTTACCTGTGTAGTGACAAGCGTGGACAGGTAAATGAATCAGTCTTAGGCCTACTTTTTTTTCTTCTCTTCTTTTTTACTCAATTTTCGGTCTTTTTTATTTCCTCTTTTTTTTGTCTCTCCTGCCTTCAGTTCTTCATCTTTCCTCTTATTTTTTTGTCTTCATTTGCTATTTTTTTTACCTTTTTTTTTTTCTCCTGTCTTCATTATTTTTTTTCTATTTTCCTTCTAATCTTATCTTCATCTTTATTTTCTCTCTTTCTTCCTCATTTATTTTGTCTTTCGTCTTCATTTTCTTTTTTATCTCTTTTCTTCCCTATTTTATTTTGTGTTCCATCTTCATTTTATTTTTTTCCCTCTTTTATTTTCTCTCCCGTCTTCCTCGTTTCCCCTCTGGCCGCCTGTTCGATCCATTAAGTCTCCCCTATATTTCTCTTCCCTCTTCCTCCTCCTCCTCCTCCTCCTCCTCCTCCTGCCGCCCCTCCTCTACTCACTTCCTCTCCGTTTCTTCCTCTCGTTCCTCTTCCTAACCCTCTCTCTCCCTTCCTTCCCTCTCCCTTCCCCCTGACCCGTTACTGTCCTGACGTTGGAAAGAGGAAATAGGAGATGGCTGGGAAGGAGGGAGAAAGGGAAATGGAATGGAGGAGGTAGTGAGAGTAATGGAGAGAACGTGGGAGGGAAAATAGGAAGAGGGAGAGGATGAATAATTGATAAGAAAAGGTGGAAGAGAGATATAAGAGATCTAGAGATGAAGGAAGGAAGGGAAAGAAAATGAAAGGACGAAGAATAGAAGGAAGGGTGGAATTAGAGGAAGAAATGAAGGACAGAAAGAAAAAAAGGAAACGAAGAAAAAGAAAGAAGTGAGAAATAGAGAAAAAAGGGAATTAGATAAAGTATGTAAAGCAAGAAGAAAGGATGGAAGGGAAGAAAATAGGAATGAAAAAAGGAATGAAAGAAGCAAGGAAAGAAGAAAGGAGACGTTAACACGGAGAAAGGAGGTAATGAAGGAGGAAAGTAAAGGAGAAAGAAGTAAAAAGGAAAGAAACAGGGGGATGGGAGAAAGGAAGAACGGTGATAATGAAAGAACGAAAAAAAAAAAAATATATAGATACTGGAATAATTGTATTGGCATCAGAATCTTTCATAAATGCCAAAGTATAAATGTTACCGATAATGGAAGAAAAGATTAGACATTTATCGACGTGAACAAATACGGAAGAAGACACACACACAAAAAAGAACCGAGATAATGAAACGAAAAAAACGAACAAAGGAATAAGATGAAAAAAAGAATAAGTGTTTCCGACACGCCAAAAAAAGAGAAGAGAGAAATAAATGGTGCAAGTAATGGAGCGAAAATTTGACAGATAAGAGACGTGAGCAAATAGACATAAAGACGGAAGACCTCGCTAATACACAGAAAGAAAGAAAAAGTTATATAGATGAAACGTCAATAGCGAGAATCGATGAGTTGGCGAGGAACACAAACACAAGAAAAGAGAGATAAAAAAAAGAATATTAACACGATCGAAAAAAAAAAACATACCCGGAAAAAAAGCTTAAAAGGAAAAAAAGGAAGAAAAACCTAATATTTCTCCCTCGGCACATTAGTAAATAAAAGAAAACGAGAGGGAGAAGGAAAAAAAAAATAAAGCGAAGGATTGGACTCCGAAGCGAAATTCCTTGAAATTGTAAAATAAACAGTCTGGGATTTAGGTGCGAGACTCTGAAGGGGGAAGGGAGGGGGGTTGAAGGGGGTGGGAGGGGAGGGTGAGTTAGTGGAGGCGGAAGGAGAGAAGGTGCGGAAGAGGGTTTATTGGAGGGGTGAGAGAAGAGGGGAAGGGAGAGAGAGGAGGAGAATAGGATGGTGAAGGGAAAAGGGGAAGGGATGAAGAAAGAGGGGGAAGGAGAGAGAAGTCGGATGGTGAAGGGGAAAAGAGGAAGGGGTTGACGGACTAGGAGTTAAGGAAGGGGGTGAAGAGGAAGGGGTTAGGGAAAAAGGGGAAAAGGGGAAAATAAGGAAAAGGGTGAGGAAAGTAGAGTTAGGGGAAAGGGTGAAAAAAAAGGTGTTAAGGGAAGAGAAAAGGGGGAAGGATGAGGAAAAAGGGAAAAAAAGAGGAAGGGGAATATAAGGAAAAGAATGAGGGAAAATTAAGGGAAAGGGAGATGGAAGATGAAAAAGGGGCATTGAGGAGACGGTGAAAGGGGAAGGGAGAAAGGGATGAAGGAAGAGGAGTTAAGGGAAGGGGAAAGGAGGAAGGGGGTGGAGTGAGGAGGTAGTGAATATGGAAAGGAGGAAATGAATAAGAGAAAGGGGGTGAGGGGGGAGAAGGGGGAAGTGGAGGAAAGGGAAAGGGGAAGGAGAACGAGAGGGAAGAAGAGTTAGTGGAAGATAATGAAGAGGGAAGTAAGGGATAGTGAAGGGAAGAGGAAGGGGAAAAGGGGAAGAGGAAGGGGGAGGGGGTAAGGGGAGGGGGGAGGTATTTACGTGACTCCCAGGAACTGTTTACAAGGAAGCGATATTCGTGGTGCGGTTTTGTTTACTGAAGCCAAGTGTGTTTGTGTCTCTCTCTCTCTCTCTCTCTCTCTCTCTCTCTCTCTCTCTCTCTCTCTCTCTCTCTGGTTCACTTTTCCTTCCTTTTCTTTCCTCTCCTCTGTTTCCTTTTTTCTCCTCTCCTCTCCTTTACTCCTCTACTGCTTCTTCTTCATTCATTCACGTATGCCTCGTTATCATCTTTTTTTTTAATTTCTCTTTGCTTTTTCTTCTCTTTCTTCCTTCCCTCTTCCTTTTCCTCTTTTTATCCCTCCTCCTTTTCCTACTAACATCCTTCATTCCCTCTCTCTCCCTTCCTTCTTTCGCTTACTCCTTCTTCGTTTTCCTCTCTTCTATTGATGTTTTTCCTTCCGTCCCTCTTCATTTCTCTCCTTCTGTTCTTTTTCTCACACCGCGTTCATCTCTTTCCCTCTTCTATTGACATTTTTCCTCATCTCCCTCTTCATTTCTCTTGTTATTTTCCTTCTTTCGTCCCTCCCTTTTCTTCTTCTTCTACCTCTACGTTTCCTTCTTTCTTTTAATTTTTCTCCTCTTCAGTTTCACGTCCTTCCTCTTTCTTCTTTCTCTCTTATTTATGTTTTTTCTTCCCTCCCTCTTAATTTCTCTTGTTATTTTCCTTCCTTCTCCCCTTCTTTTTCTTCTTTTACTTATACATCACCTTCTCTCTCTTCATTTTTCTCCTCTTCAGTTTTACGTTCTTCCTCTTTCTTCTTCCTCTCTTGTTTATATTTTTCCTTTTCTCCCTTTTCATGTTTCCTTCTCCTCAGTTTCTCGCCCCTCCTCCTCCTTCTTCTCCCTTCTTCTCCCACCGGCATCTTTCCTCCCCTCCTCGCCCATGACCCCGCATATCCTCTCTCCTCTCTCCCACGCCTCCCCTTACCTCCATTAAATTTTCACCTGCCCCTCTCTCTCTCTCTCTCTCTCTCTCTCTCTCTCTCTCTCTCTCTCTCTCTCTCTCTCTCTCAAACCCCGCCCCACCCATCCTTCTCTTAATCTCCCCTTCCTCTTCCCTCTCCCTCCCTCCCTCCCTTCCCTCCTCCCCTCCCCGCCCCTCCCCTCCCCTCCCCTTCCTTTCCTTTCCCTCCCTTTCCCTTCCCTCCCTTAATCTCCCTCTCCCTTAAGCCTGTTTTTCACGTCGTCCTCAAGATGGCTTCCCCCTCCCCTCCCTCTCCCTTAAATCTCCCTTAATTACGTAATGATTATAGAAAGCGTAAACAAACCCTAATGACGTCACAACAGAATCCCGTTTTTTGCTGCGTTTTTTTCCTCCGTTTTCTTCTCCCTTTTAATTAATAGGGGGGGGGGGGGTATGGCAATTAGGAGGTGTTTATTTATTTTAGTTTTTTTTTCTTTTTCCCTTGTTTTATGTGGTTTGTGTTAAATAAGTTAGATGTATAAAAATGACGTATTATGCTTAGTTTGTTCTGAAGCATTCAAATGAAGAGGTGGTTAGATGTTTTTTATTTAATCTCATTTGCCTTTCATAGATCGATTGTTTGGTGCGATGAGAATTTGAATGTTAAGGATAAGAGGGTGTATTGAGGAGTGTTGTATTTAGTTTTTGTTGTATGCGTTTAAATGGAGAGCAAGCAAGCAAGCACACCCCATTCTTCATTTTTTTCCCCTTTCTTCACTTCACTGGACGTCATTTTATTCATTAGGAAGTTAAAAGAATGTAAAAAAATATGGTGTGTTAATTTACGCCTGTGGCATTTTCCTCTTTTTCTATACATATTTAGAAAGAGGAGTTCTGTCTATTTACCATTCTCTATATACTCTTTTAGACAAGAAAATGTGTATCTGTGTATCATTCATCTTCTGTACATTTTCAGGAAGAGGAGAGTCTGTATATCATTCCAATTTTATCGTTCTTGGAAATAGGAGAACGCGTCTGTCTATTTATTCCTCTTCTTCCCGGGGTGACTTACGCGTCTTGGCAGCGAGATTGACTGGAGGGCAGAAACATGCGCCACACGTTTATAATTTCGTCCAAAGGGAGAATTGTTTGAGAGTTTGAGGTTTTTATGGCCCGGGGAGGCAGCGAGACGAGATGGGCCAGGCAGCAGCGGGAGGGAGGGAGGGAGGAGGAGGGAGGAGGTAGAGGGGAGGGAGGAAGGGAAAGAGGGAGAGGAGAGGGGAGGAGAGAGGGAAAGAGAGAGTGAGGGAAAGGTAAATATTGTGAGAACGTGGTCGCTTCTCCCCTCTTCCACCCCATTCTCTCTCTCTCTCTCTCTCTCTCTCTCTCTCTCTCTCTCTCTCTCTCTCTCTCTCTCTCTCTCTCTCTCTCTCTCTCTCGTTTGGGGTAATAAAGCAACAGCAACAACAACAAGAACAACAACAACAACAACAACAACTACTACTACTACTACTACTACTACTACTACTACTACAACTACTACAACTACAACTACTTCTACAACAACAACTACTACTACTACTACTACTACTATTACTACTACTGCTACTACTACTACTACTACTTCTACAACAATAACAACAACAACTACTACTACTACTACTACTACTACTACTACTACTACTACTACTACTACAATAACAACAATAGCACAAACTCATCCATCTCGCCTTGTATTCGTTTATAAAAGAAAAACGTGAGTGATGGAGAAAAAAAAAAGAGAAAAAAAAAAGAGAATGGAGGGAAGGGCTGAGAGATGGAGGAGAATGGAATGGAGACACGGAGGGAAGGAGGGGAGGAAAGATGAGTGTAGGGGACCGAAGCAAATAGGAGAATAACGTAAAAGTGGAATAGGAAGAGAAATTGAACAAATGAACGAATAAGAAGTGAAAAAAAATAACAAGAAGAAAAGATGAATGGGAGGAAGAAAAGAGGGAGATTAAAGAAGCAACAAGGAAGGTCAGGGAGGAAGGTCAAGGAAGGAAGGTGCACAGAAATGAGTCAGTGGGAAAAAGAAAGAGAGGGAGAAAGATGGAAGTTCACGGGTTATATTCCTTTTCCTTCCTGTTCTTCATCAGTGCCTTTTAATATCTTTTTTTAGTGCTCTTAAACTTCGCCGTCTTTCCTTTTACCTTTTGGACCAACAGTTTTTCCCCTTCAAGGCCGAGCAATACAAAGAGAAAGAAAGGAAAGTATGTGAGTATATTTTGGGTGACATTCCTTTTCCTTCTGTTCTTCTTTCCCTTTATTTTTTGGCCTGACAACCCTCTTCCCTTTACTTAGTACAATAATTAATTACTTAAAGAGATGGTTAAATAAATAGTTATATGCTTATTTATTTATTTATTTATTTTGATTTATTTTTATTTTGTTTTCTTTTTTTTATTTTTTTTTTATTTTCCTTTGATGTTTTTGTCTTTACTGGATGTTGTAGTTCCATTTTTATTTTCTCGATGTTGTTTTTCTTTTCCTTTTCCGTATCATCCTTTTTGATGTTCGTTGGTCTGGATGAGCCTCTTTCCTCCCAGAAAAGACTCACCCATAATTTTGTTGATGTTAGTGAGGGCCGAAAGGTGGATGAACGAGTGACAGAACGAGGGAAAAAAAGGAGGGAAGGAGCGTGACAAGACGAAGGAAGGAAGGAAGGTGACAGGACGAAGGAAGGAAGGAAGGAAGGAAGGAAGGAAGGAAGGCGATAGAGCATCCAAAAATAACAATCTCGTGACGGGTCTCGGCGCAGCATCCGTTTCCCTTTTTCTCTCGAGTTCTCTTATTGCCGTTTTTGCATTTTTCTTCCTCTTAGTTGTTTTTTCATAATTTTCTCCCCTCTCACAACTATCCCTCAAATGACACTCTTCTAAGTAGGTCTAGAGGGACTTCGGAGTCGTAGTGAACTCTGACCTCCTTGCTGGGCTCAATGCATTCAGGCCAGGAATCGTGTAGACGGGGTACTGGTTCATTTCGAGGAGCGTGAGCAATAGAACCCCTGAAGTCATCCTCAAACTTTCCTCAGCATTAGTCAGACCTAGACACCGTTGCCAGATTATCGTACTCAGAGCATAACATTTACCGGTTTCTGACGCCTAACTATTGCCAAGAAACATCAGGAATTAACTATTTTAACGATAAATATAAATGAATCTAGTTATTGGGGCCTAAGAGACAGTTTTTGGGTCGGAAGTTGGTAGATATAAGAGGCTGAGTACGACAATCTGGCAACGTTGGATCTAGACTCTGGTCAGACCTCACGTCGATCATGCGGTTCAGTTCTGGTCACCTAACTATAGATTGGATATGAAGATGTTAGCGTCTGTACAGAGGAGGAGGGTGGAAGAAAGAGGGAAATGACGGTAAGAAGAGAGGAAAGAATTATATGCAAAATGAGACGGAGAAAAAGTATGGAAAGCTGAATAAGAAATGAAAGGAAGACATAAGGAGGAGGAAAGGATGGAGGAATGGAGAGATGGAGGGAAGTATCAGATGTATTCTCTCTCCTCGCTCTTGTCACATTCATCATGGCCGCCGCGGGGAACTGGATACTCCACCCCCTCCCCCCCTTTTTCTCCCTTCTCTCCCTCTCCTCCCCTCACTCCCCTTCTTCTCCCTCCTTCCCGTCTTTCTTTCCCTTAATATTCTCTCTTTCATTCTCGCTACTTTATCTCCACCCCTTCCCTCCCTCCTTCCTTTCCTCTAGTTCTCCCTTTTCTCCTCTCTTTTCCTCCTTTTCTCCCCTTTTTTTCCTCTTTCTTTCTCTTTCTCTCACTCTATAATGACCACACACACACACACACACACACACACACATGACACCTTCTCACAAACACTCACACACTCACTCTTCCGCCCACTTGAGAACGGAAGGGAGAAGAGGAGGAGGAGGAGGAGGAGGAGGAAAGGAAAGTAGTGATGATAGAAGGAAATGTATAAGTGGGGAGTCAATACCGTTACACACACACACACACACACACACACACACACACACACACACACACACACACACACACACACACACTTACCTCTCTAAGCTCCTCAGGTGATCGAAGCAGCGGCCCTCGTTTTAAAAAGCCTGAAAAGAAAGAGAAAAAAAAAGTTATACACTGTGCAAACATTCTGTACTCATGAAGGAAGGTAAAAACACAGGTACGGAGGGGAGATGAAAAAGAAGGGAGAGAAAGTGAGGGGAGAGAAGGAAGAAGGGAGAGAAAGAGGGTATGAAAGGGACGTTGAAAGACTCTACTAAAGAATTTTATCTCGAACTTTATCTCGAGAAAGGGGAGAAAGGGGGAGGAGAGGGAGGGGAAAAGGAGAAAGGGGAGAGGGAGGAGGGATTTGGGGAGGAATGAGGGGAATGAAGGCGAGGGCAGGGGTCAGTTAAGGGGACGAAGAGGGGTCTGAAGGGAAGGGAAAGGCGATGGGAAGAAGAAAGAATTGAGAGGAAGGGAAAGAGTTGGAAAGAAGAGGGGTCTGAAGGGAAGGGAAAGATGATGGGAAGAAGGGACTCACAGGGAAGGGATGGTAAGGAGAGGGAGTCTGAGAGGAAAGGGAAAGAAATGAAAGACGTGAAGATTGAGGGGAAGAGAAAGAAAGAAGAAAATGAAAAAAAAGGAAGAGAATAGAAGAGTCGATTGAGGGAAAGGAGAAGAAAGGGAAAGAATAGGAAACCAAGGGAAAAGGAAAAAATGAAAAGACTAAGGGGAATAGGAAGAAAGAGAAATGATAGAAAAGTGAAATGAATGAAAGGGATAAGGATGAGATTAAAAGGGAAAGGAAGGAACAGGAAGATGATGAAATTGAGGGGAAAGGGAAAAGAGGGAAAACTAGGAGATGAAGGGAAAGTAAAGAAAAAAAATGGGTTGGGAAAGAAAAAAAACGAAAGATGATGAAACTGAAGGAGAAAGTGAAGGAAAGAGAGAAGGAGAAGAGGAGGAGGAAGATAAAAGGAAAGGAGGAAAAAAATACGAAAATTAGAAAGAATGAAAAAAGGAAATGGCAAAAAGAGAAAAGGGGAACAGGAGGAAGATAAAAGGGGAGACCAAAGGAGGGAAAAAATAGGAAAATTAGGAAAAAGGAAAAAAAAAGAAAGGGCAAACAAAGAGGGTAGTTAAAAAAAGGGGAAAATATATACCTCATTTGTGTCTTGTGAGGATGTTGGAAGAGGGGAAAAAGGGGGAGGAGGAGCAGATGGCTGGAGGGGGGGAGGGGAGAAGGGAGAGAGGGAAGGGAGGAAAGGGAGGAAAGGAAGGAAGAAGAGGTGTTAATGTTCCTCCAAATATGTGAGGGAGGGTGTTGACGTGTGGAGATACTTTCCCTCCATATTTCCTCCTCCTCCTCCTCCTCTTCCTCCTCCTACGCCTCTTTCTCTCCCTCTCCTTTCCCCTCTTCTTCTCTCCCCTCACTGGCCATTCTCCTTCCTTCCTTCCTTTCGTCTTCGTATGGAGGGAAGGAAGGTAGTAAAGAGGGGAATGAAATGAGAGGAATAAAGATAGGAAGGAGGAAGGGAAGTAGGAGGAGGGAGGAAAAGAAGAAGGGGAAGGAGAGGAAGTTATCTAAAATTGATTTCTTTCCTGTTCCGAGGGGATGAGAGAGAGAGAGAGAATAAATAGCGGAAAGAAAAAAAAAACTAATCCACTAATTCATTCCTCTCCGTCTCATAATTACCTCTCTCTCTCTCTCTCTCTCTCTCTCTCTCTCTCTCTCTCTCTCTCTCAATACTGTCACTCGTCTCCTTCCAATTTTCCCTCACCTTTTACCCCCCTCCCTCCCCCCCTCCCCTCCCCCCTCCCTCCTCCCCCCCCCTCCCCCCTCCCTCCTCCCCCCCTCCCCCTTCCCTGCCATCACCTCTCTCACAGCTCATCATTTTTAAAAGTAATTACGTCGGTCTGAGCCTTCCTTCCCTTCCTGTAAGTTAAGAAGGCGAGGAAAGGGTGTGCTAACTCTCTCTCTCTCTCTCTCTCTCTCTCTCTCTCTCTCTCTCTCTCTCTCTCTCTCTCTCTCTCTCTCTCTGTCTCACGTCTTTTTTTCTTTTTTTTCTCTTCATTTTCCTTTTCCTTCGCGTTCTTGTTCTTGTTTTTTATTTTTCCTCCCTCTCAGTCTACTTAAAATTTGTTCATTATATTTTTTTTCATTATTTTCCTTCTTTTTTTCTTCCTCCCATTCTCTCATTCATTCTTTCTTTCTCCGTTTTCTTCTTTATTTTTTTTCTCTCTCTCTCTCTCTCTCTCTCTCTCTCTCTCTCTCTCTCTCTCTCTCTCTCTCTCTCTCTCTCTCTCTCTCTCTCTCTCTCTCTCTCTCTCTCTCTCCGTGTTGGTTTATTATGTATTTTTTTCATTATTATCCTTCTTTCCGTCTTTCCTTTTACGCTTTTATTATTTTATTCTTTCTTCATTAGTTTTTCTTTATTCCCCCCCCCCCATCTCTCTCTCTCTCTCTCTCTCTCTCTCTCTCTCTCTCTCTCTCTCTCTCTCTCTCTCTCTCCCCGTGTGTTTTGCTGGTGTAGTTTCATGATTCGCCGCAAGAGGTCACAGCGGTCGCAAAGTCTCGGTGAGCTATGGGACGGAATGGCCGACAGCGTTCGTCCCCTTATCAGACGTAACGATCAAGTCTGTCTGTGTGTCTTTTGCGTCTCCATTGGCTGTCTGTCGGGCTGTCTGTTTGTCGGTGGTTGACCTCTTCTCTACTCTCTCTCTTTTTTTCTCTCTGTTCACATCGTTTAATCTTTCCTTCTTTCCTTCCTTTTCACTTCCTCTATCTCACTCATTTCTGTTTTTACATTTTCTATTTTTTCATCTCTTCTTTACTTTCTTTTCACTTTTTTTGTATTATTTCCTATTATTTTTCCCTTCCTTTGTCCCATTTCACTATTTCTTATCTCTGTTTCTTGCCCTTCCGTCCCTCTCTTTCTTTCTTTCTTTCTTTCTTTCTTTCTTTTCCCATCATTCCTTTCTTTCTCCACCATTTCCTTCCTCCTTACATTCCTTCCTTCATTCCTTTTATCCCTCCATACTGGCATCTATTTCCTTTCCTTCTTCCCTTCCTCTCTTTTCTTTCCATCACTCCTTCTTCCTTTTTATCCATCCCATTACTTCTTCCTTCCTTTATAATGTCCTCGTTTGTCTCCTCTCTCTTCCTTCTCTTTCCCTTTTTCCTTCTTTCCTTTCTTTCCTTCTATCCATCCTTTCTTTTTTTTCTTCCTCCGACCATCACTACTTTCTTAACATCCCTACTCCTCCTTCCCATCCTCTCCCTCCTTCCTCCTTTCCTCTATTCCCTCCTTCCCTTCCTCCCCTTACTTCTCTTTCATTTTTTTCCTCCCCTTTCTATCCTTCTCTTCCTTCATTCCCCTTCCATCACTCCTTCTCTTTCCTATCCACCTATCTCTCCCTCTGTACTACCTCCATTTCACTTCCATCCCTTTCTTTTCCTTCTCCCTTTCTTCCTTTCCTTCCTTCTTCTTCCATCTCTTCTTTCTTACACCCTTCCTATTTCCACCTCCATCTCTTCCTCCCTCCTTTCTCCATCCCTTCCGTTCTTGTCTCTCCTTTCTTCCTTCCCATCTTCCCTTCCCTTCCTTCTTTTTCCTTCCATCATCTTATCCTCCATAACACCCATCTCTACTTATCCATCCCACTCTCCCTCCCTTCACCCCATCCCTTCCCTTCTCTCCCTTCCTTTATTCCCCTTCCTTCCCTTCCCTTCCTTCTTTCTTCTCCATCACTCCTTCATAACACCCATCTCTACTTATCCATCTCACTCTCCCTCCCTTCACCCCATGCCATCCGTTCTCTCCCTTCCTTTATTCCCCTTCCCTTCCCTTCTTCCCTCCCTTCCTCTCTGACAGGCGGATGCCGTCGGAGGTAATGGCCGGGCCGGGGGTGTAATGGTATCTCTCAGTGTTGATTTATCGTGTCCTTACGCTGCCATTAACGACCTTACAATCTTGCACTCCCGCCTGCCTTAATTCCGCCGCGGCCCGTCATTTTTGTTGTTGTTATTTTTTGGTTGTAATTTTTTGTTTGTGTTCTTGTTCTTGTTCTCCTCCTGTCCACCTTCCTGTCTTCTTCCTGTCCGGCTTCTTTTTCTTCTTTTCGTCTTCGTCTTCTTTTTTTGGTTGTTATTTTTTGTTTGTGTTTTTGTTCTCTTCCTGTCCATCCTTCTTCGTCTTCTTCCTCCTCTCCGGCTTCTTTTTCTTCTTTTCGTCTTCGTCTTCTTTTTTTGGTTATTTTTTTTTTTTCCCTGTTCACCATCCTCCGTTTTCTTCCTTTCCAGCTTCTTTTCTTCTTCTTTTCGTTTTTAGTTGGTAGGCTGTGTGTGTATTTTCTTTCTTTTCGTTGTTTTGTTCTCCTCCTCCTTTTCCTTTTTCTTCTTTTCTTCTTTCTTCATATTTCCTTTTCTAGCTTCTCCATCATCTTATTTTTTTTCATTATAATATTTTTCGCTATTCTTTATATTTTCTTTTTTTCCTTTTTTCCCATTTTCTTCTTTTCATCTATTTCCATCTTTCAATCTTTCTTTCTTCATTTTCTCCTTCTTCTAATTTTCCATCTTCTGCTCCTCCTCCTCTTCCTCCTCCTCCACCACCACCACCACCACCACCACCTTCTCTTCCTGCCCCAATAACCAACAAATCATTAAACCACTACTTCCCTCCCCCCCTCCCCCTCCCCCTCCCCCCCCCTCTCTTAATCCCCCCTTAACAGAGACAGGTACAGGTAAAGGTAAGGTCGAAGGGGAGACTCTAAAGGATGTATGAAATTACCTTTTAAATTCAGATTAATGGCAAGGAAATTATCGCCGTAAGAGGGAGGGGGGGGGGGGAGGTGGAGGGGAAGGGGAGTGGAGGAAGGGGAGGGAGAGTTAATGTTTCCCCTTTCCCTTACTTCCTGGCTCCCCTCATTTCTTCCTCCTCCTCCTCTTCCTCTTCCTCCTTCTCCTCCTCTTAGTGCCATTTGGTTAGCTCTCTCCTGTTTCCCTTCCCTTTCTTTCTACTTTTTTATTGTTATTTTTTTTTGTTCTTCCTCTTTTCTTTTTTCTTCTATTTCTCGTCGTTCTCTTTCTCTTGTCTCATCTTCCTTTTTCTTCTCTTTCTGTGTCTTTGCTTCTTTTCTTTCCTCCCTCATCCCTTCCCTTTCTCTCTACTTTATATTATTGTTATTTCTTTTGTCTCTTCCTCTTTCTCTTCCTCTTTCTTCTAAATCTCGTCGTTCGCTTTCTCCTTTCTCATCTTCCTCTTTCTTCTGCTTCTGTGTCTTTGCTTCTTTTCTTCCCTCTCTCATCTTTTGCCTCTGTTTTCATTTTTATCCCTCCTCCTCCTTTATCCTCTTTATTACTCCTCCTTCTCCTCATTCTTCTACTTCTGTTCGTTACTCTTTACCTGCTTATTCTTCTCTTTCCCTCCTTCCCTCATTTGCTTCTATTTCCATCCCCCTTTATTTCCCTCATTTCCTCTTCTCTTCCCTTCACTCTCCCTTTCTCTTTCTATTTACCTGTCTACCTGTTCTCCCTCTCTTTACCTTGCTGTATTTTATTTGTTCTTCCTCCATCTTCCTTTCATCCAATTCTCGTTCGTTTCTTTTGTCATTCACCTTTTCATTCTCTACCCCTTTGCTTCCCTCCTCTTCCCCCTCTCCCTCCTCAACCTCTTCTCTTTGTCTCTACCTCTCCTCTTTGCCTCCACTACCTTTTCTCTCCTTCTCTCCTGTTTCCTTCTCTCTCTTTCCCTTTCTTCAGTTTCCTCCTCTTTCTTTTCCTCTCTCCAATATCCTCCTCTTTCTCTCCCTCTCCAGTTTCCTCCTCTTTCTCTCCCTCTCTCAATTTCCTTCTCTCTCTTTCCCTCTCTCCAGTTTCCCCCTTTCTCTCTTCTTCCCTTCTCCAAAGCTCTAATTTTCCTCCCTTTCCTCCCATCACGTCTTACCTTTGCTTACAAATTGGAGGAAAAAAATACCTGAGGAAAGTTTTGGAGGAGAGAGAGAACCTACCTGTTGCGAAGGAGAGGCAGAGAGAAAGAGGGGAGAGAAAATGGAGGTAAAATTAAACGAGGGGAAAAAAGGAGAGAGGCAATTAGAAGAGAAGGGAGGCGTGAGGGAAATTATGGAAGGGGAAACAGTGGAGAGAGAAAAATGAAGGAATGCAGATTGTAGAAGAGAAAAAAAGATTAATGATGAAAAGGAGGGGGGGGAAAATTAGAAGTAAGGAACGTAAAGAGAAAAAGAATTGCAGAAAAGGGAAGAGGAAGAAGAGTAGGAAGAGGAAACAGTGGAGAGAAGTAAAGGAATACAAGGAGAAAGGAAAAGAAAGAATAAAAGAGGAAAAAGGAAAACAGCGAAAAGGAAACTTAGAGAAGAAAATGAATTGCAGAAGAAGGAAAAAAGGAGAGGAAAGGGAAACATTGCAGAGAGAAATAATGGAATACAAGTAGAAAAGGAAAAGAAAGAGTAAAGGAGGAAAAAAGAAAAAGGAAAATAGAGAAAAGGAAAGAAGAGAAGAATATGAATTACAGAATAGGAAAAAGAAGAAGAGGAAGGGGAAACTGGAGAGAAATGATGGGGTACTTAATTAATGTAGAAGAGAAAAAAAGAGTAAAAGAAGAAAAAGGGAAAAGAAAAACAGGAACGAAAAGAAGAGGAAAAAATAATTACAGAGAAAATGACAAAAAAAGAAAAAAAACATAGTAGCAAAGAAAAGAAAGTAAAGAGGGAAAGGAAAGAGAGAAAAACAGCGAAAAGAAACGTAAAGAAAAAATAAATTACAAAGAAAATGAAAAAAAATCGAAAAAAACCCTAGTGACTCAGGTATGGCGTCATTTAGCGGAATTAATTACAGGTGAGGGAGGGAA
>NC_066556.1:5168383-5173383 GCF_024679095.1 Eriocheir sinensis | reverse complement strand
TTCAGAAACGGATTGCGGCGGATTTATATGAAGAAGTTGATGAATTGAAATGGATGGAGTCGATGGAGCGTGTGTGTGTGTGTGTGCCTGTGCGTGTGTGTGTGTGTGTGTGTGTGACTCTGCCTTACCGACCGTGAAGATGGAATCGACTGCCGGGGCCGAAACCTTAATGGCTACTTTTATGGTGATCTTGTGAGCCGAAAACGGTGTCGGAGCCGAGATTTCCTGACGCAGCTATGACGAAGGAAGGGAGGGAGAAAGAGAGAGGGGGAAAGTAATAATGAAAAAAAGTGGAGAAATAAGGAAACTCAGTGGTACTTCTAAGCTGGAAAAGATAAAAAGTTCGATAAAAGAGGCGGAAAAAAGCGGAAAACGAGAGAAAATGTATCTATGAAGGAAAGGGAAAGAGAGAAAGTAAAAGAAAGTAAGAAAATAAGAAAGTAAAAAGAAAATGTACTTCTAAGCTGAATAAAAGGATGGAAAGTCAGCCAGTAAGGTAAAAAAGGAAAAGAGGAAAATGCAGCTACAAAGGAAAGAGAGAGAAAGAAAAAAATAGCGAAAGAAGTGAAGGAAAAGAAGAAAAGAAACAGTACTTTAAGTTGAAAAGAATGGAAATGGAAGTTAATTAAAATGGCAGAAAGGAAAAGAAAAGCAAGAGAAAATGTAGTTACGAAGAAAGGATAAGAGAGTAATGAAGAAAGATAGAAGAAGAAAAAAGGGGAAAAGAAACGGTACTTCGCCACTGTAAGGTTAGTTAACGAGGTAGAAATAAAAAAAGGAAAACATAAGAAAAATAAACGGTATAAAAGAAATGAAAAAAAAAGAAAGACGCAGGAGTGACCAAAATAGAAGGAGCTCAATAAATGAAAGTAGTAACCTAACCTAACCAAGCAAGGACGGAATAGGGCGGAAAATAATACCCCAAAATAATAAGAAAAGAAAATACAAATTGACGAAAATTCATACACGTAATGAGAATGTGGAAATCGCGTGTGCCGTCTGTCTTTCTTCCTCTCCGTCTGTCTGTCTTTGTCCGTCTGTCTGTCAATCCCTTTTTCCTCCCCGTCACCCCCTATACATCTGACCGTGAAGGGAGGAGTGAAAGGGGAGGAGGAGTAAGAGGAGGAGGAAGAGGAAGAGGAGGAAGAGAAAGGGAGGGAAACTGAATGATAGGGTAAAGCTGACGGAAAGGAAAGATGGAAGAGTAAAGGAAAGGGGAAAGGAAAGGAAAAAAAGAGAGAAAGGTAGAGGAGGGAGAGTAGATGGTAGAGGATGAGGAGGAGGGAGGTTAGAGCTTTGGAAGTAAAAGGGAGAAGATTGAATTGAGGAAGGAAATAGTAGGGAAAGGGAGATAGGAGGGTAAGGAAGAGTAGGAGGAGGATAGTAAATGGGGTGGAAAAGGAAGTAAAGAGGAAGTGGGGGAGTGGAGAGAGAGGGGAAAGAGAGGGAGGAAAGAAAGGGGGAGGAGGGAAAAATAAGAAAAGCGAGAGTACAAAATGGGTGATGAAGTTTGGAAAGTGAAGGGGAGGGGAAGATGGGGAGGAAAATGAGGAAGGAGGGGAGGTTACTGAGTCCGTTCCAAAGATCAATAGGATGATGAAGAGAAGACTGAAGGAGAGGGAGGGATGGAGGGGGGGAGGAGGAGGAGGTAAGAGAGGGATAGATAAAAGGGAGATAAAGGAAGGAGAGATGAGGAAGAGGGGAGGAAAGGAGACTATAGAGGAGGAAGGAGAAGAAGAAGGAAAGAATTGGGATAGGGTAAGAGGAAAGAGATGGAGGAAACGAGGAAGGGAAGGAGGAGAGAAGGAAAGGAGTGGAATAGAGTAGGAGGAAAGAGATGGAGGAAAGGAGGAGGGGAAGGAGGAAAAGAAGAAAAAAAAGGAAAGGAAGGAAGAAAGAGTGAGGAGTCGGTCTTGTTTTCACATTATTATTATTATTATTATTATTATTATTATTATTATTATTATTATTATTATTATTATTATTATTACTATTATCATCATTATTCTTATCGCTAATCATATTCTAATCATCTCCACAGGCACTTGTACACACACACACACACACACACACACACACACACACACACACACACACAATCAGACAATTAAATGACGAGCAGAAAGTCCTCCTCCCTGCCTATCAGATGAACGTTGGGATCAAGCAATCACTCAGACAACCAGACAGACGGACGGGCGATCGAACTTCCCTTCTTCTTCTCCCCCTCCTCCCCCTGCTCCCCCTCCCCCTTGCGACCTCATAACTCTTCACTCCGGTTACATATCACACTCTCCCCTCTCCCCCTTCTCCCCCTCTTCACCCTTCATCATATTTCCCTTCATCTTCTTGTTCCTCTTCATTCATATCCATTCTTTTCCTCTCTTCATCCCTCTCCTCTCCCTTCAAGCTGTTTATTTCGTTTTTATTATCTCCTAATCTCTTTTATCTATCTCTGTTTTTCCTTCTTCCGTCTTTCACTCACTCACTAATTCACTCACTCATTCACTCTCTTATCTATGTTGTTTTGCTTTCTTCTGTTGCTTGTGTTTCTGTTTCTTATCTTTTCTCTTTCTCCTCGTTATTCAGCTTCGTCATTTTTGTATTTTTTATCTCTATCACATTGTTTGTTCTCTCATTCTCTCCTATTCCTTTTCGTTTTATATCACAGTACACCTTCTTCCACCTCCTCTCTTTACTAACTCTCTCTTTTTCTCTCTCTTTTATCTTTCTTTCTTTTCTCCTTTATCAACTCTCCTCATTAGTCTACCCTTTCAAAACCAAGTCCCGTTGCATCTCTGTCTTCCTCTCCTTTCCCTCTTACTCTTTCATTTCATCCTTCATTCTTTATATATTATTTTTCTTTTCTCCTTTCACAGCTCTTTCAATTACTTAGCCTTTCAAATCTCTTTCTTTCTCTCCTTTCTCTCGTATACTCTGTCTTTCTAAACACCACTATACCTCCTCCTCCTCTTCCTTCCTCCTCCTCCTCGTCCTCCTCCTCCACTCAAGCCTGACGGTCAGCCTGCCGCTTGTCGCTCTCCCAGACAAGAACAACTTGATTACCTTCTCAGAATTTGATGCCTGATAAGGGGCTTAGACCAGCAGCCGCTTTTTCTTCGCTTTCTTTTTTCTTTCTCTTTTTTTGAATAAGGGTCCTGCTCTTCCTTTACCTGAGAGGGTCCCTGGTGGTGCTCCTTTCCCTCCTCCTCCTCCTCTTCTTCCTCTTCTTCGTCTTCCTCTTCCTCTTCTTTTTTTTACGTTTTCGGGTTCCTCCTCGTCCTCCTCGTCCTCCTTCTTGACTTCCTTATATGTTTCGTCTTTTGTAAATTCATGTTTCTTTTTTTTTTTGTGGTTGATGTTTGAATATATGTAGGGAAGGTATACGCTATCCTCTTCCTCCTCCTCCTTCTTCCTCCTCCCCCTTCTCCTCCCCTCTTGTTTCTTTTCTTCTTCTTCTTCTTTTTCTTCTTCTTCTTCTGATTACCCCCCTATTCCTCCTCCTCCTCCTCCTTCTCCTCCTCCTCCCTCCTCCTCCTCCTCCTCCTCCTCCTCCTCCTCCTCCTCCTCTTCCTCCTCCTCCTCCTTAATGAGGTGTCCAGGTGTTTTCAGTAAGACTCAGGTGTTGCCAAGTGCCGCTCATTAACGAGAGAGAGAGAGAGAGAGAGAGAGAGAGAGAGAGAGAGAGAGAGAGAGATGTAAGCAAATGTTATTCTCTCTCTCTCTCTCTGTCTCTGTCTCTCTGTCTAGCTTATCAGCAATCACATTTTTTTTTTCATCGACTTCGTTAGATCAATGAAAATAATGAGCAAGTGTGTGCGTGTGTGTGTGTGTGTGTGTGTGTGTGTGTGTGTGTGTGTGTGTGTGTGTGTGTGTGTGTGTGTGTGTGTGTGTGTGTGTGTGTGTGTGTGTGTGTGTGTGTGCGTGTGTGCGCGTGTGTGTGTGTGTGTGTCGACAGATGGTTACTGTACGGGGCAATATTTTAAAGGAAAGAAAAAATATAAAGAGAGAGAGAGAGAGAGAGAGAGAGAGAGAGAGAGAGAATCAACGTGGGTGGCCTAGTGTTGCGGTCTGAAAAGTCATATCCGCTACCTCTCTCTCTCTCTCTCTCTCTCTCTCTCTCTCTCTCTCTCTCTCTCTCTCATTTTTCATAATCTTGGAAAATTATCGTTTCTGTCTTCATCTTGATTGTCTTCCCTCCATCACCCTCTTCCTCCCTCTCATTAAAACTCTCCCTCTCCTTTCTCTCCACTTCTCCACTCTCCCTCCACCTCCTCTTCCACCTCCTCTTCCACCTCTTTCCTAAGTTTATTCCTCTCAATCGCTCCACCTCCTTCTCTTCTTCCTCGTCCTTGCTTCCTTCCTCCTTTCCAGTTTCCTTATATGCACGTCTGTCTGTCTGTCTGTCTGTCTGTCTGTCTGTCTGTCTGTCTGTCTTTCTGCTTGTCTGTCTGTCTGTCTGTCTGTCTGTCTGTCTGTCTGTCTTTCTGCTTGTCTGTCTGTCTGTCTGTCTGTCTGTCTGTCTGTCTGTCTTTCTGCTTGTCTGTCTGTCTGTCTGTCTGTCTCTCATTGTGCAGATTAACAGATAAACAGGAAGGACCAACAGGAAACAGCAACGTCAGATAATAAAAGATAAATGAATGAATACGTAGATAAAAAATGATGAGTATAAACGGATTAAATTCTTTTGGTTTAATGGCTAACATCATTATCTTCATCTTCATCATCATCATCCTCTTCTCTGTCTTTCATTTTCTTTGCTCTTCTTCCTCTTCCTCTTTTTTCCTTCTCGTTGTTTGCTTTATCTTCTTCCTTATTATTGTCCTTGTTCTATTTGTTCTTCTGTATTATCCCTCCTCCTCCTCCTCCTCCTCCTCCTCCTCTTGCTCTTCTTCCTCTTCTTCTCTGACACTCCATAATCACTTAAAGATAATAATTAGTTTTCTTTGCAAACGACTCTCCTCCTCCTCCTCCTCCTCCTCCTCCTCCTCCTCCTCCTCCTC
>NC_066556.1:5123383-5163383 GCF_024679095.1 Eriocheir sinensis | reverse complement strand
TTTGGAATTTTTGTTTGTCTTCTACACATGCAATCCTATCATCAACGTTATCTTATTTGTTTTTCTTTCTATCTTTCTCTCCATTTTTCTATTTTTTTTTCTTTCAATGCATTCTCTCTTTGATATTCTTCTCATAATTTGTCTTTTCTTTTCTTATCACCATCGTCATCATTATCGTCGTCATCATCATTATCATCATCATTATCGTCAATGTTTATTCTCTTCATTCATTTTTTTCTTATATGTCATCATCTTTTTATAATCTTCCTCTTTCTTTGTCGTATCTTTCCTAAGCTCATGTAATCTCATCATCATTGTCATCATCATCATCATCATCACCGTTCTCCTCTTCCTCTTCCTCCTCCTCATCATCATCATCACTTTCTCTTTTTGTCTATCTATCTATCTTTTTTCTCCTTATCCCTTATAAATCTTCATCATTCTCCGTCTAGTCTTCTTTTCTAACTCTTTATTTGTATATTTATCTTCTTTTTTAAACTCATATCCGTCTTCTACATCCTTCTCGTCCTCCGTCTAGTCTGCTTTTCTATCTCCTCTTCCTCCTCCTCCTCCTCCTGACGGTCCTCACACTCATTAGCCTCGCCACCGCCCTCTCTCGGCGCCTCGCAGACTCATCATTATCATACCCGTGGGAAGAAAAAACATGCAGTGCCTCTCTTTGCTTCCTCCTCCTCCTCCTCCGTCAGTTCCTCATCCTCTATCCTCCTCCTACTTCTCCTCCTATACTGCTTCTTGTCCTCCTCCTCCTCCTCCTCCTCCTCCTATGGTGCTTCTTGTCTCCTCCTTCTTCTCCTCCTTCCTCCTCCTCCTCCTCCTACTTCTCCTCCTATACTGCTTCTTGTCCTCCTCCTCCTCCTCCTCCTCCTCCTCCTCCTCCTATGGTGCTTCTTGTCTCCTCCTTCTTCTCCTCCTCCCTCCTCCTCCTCCTCGTTCATCTCATCTCCTCCTGTACTGTTTTTGTTATGTCTTATTTTCGGCTTTCTCTTCTGCGTCTGCTTTTCTTTTCTTTTTTCGTCTTTCTCTTTTGCTGCTATTCGTATTTTTTGTTTTGTTTTTGTTTTGCGTGTTGTTTCCTTTTTTTTATTTTCTCTCATTATTTTTCTTTGTTACTCTGTTTTTCCATGTTTTCTATTTTCTTTGGATTTCTCTTTTCGAATTCCTCTTCTTTTTCTTCTTCTTTATCTCTTTCTTCTTCTTCTTCTTCTTCTTCTTCTTCTTCTTCTTCTTCTTCTTCTTCTTCTTCTTCTTCTTTCTTTCTTTCTTTCTTTTCCCGTTATTCCTTTCTTCCTCTTTCAAGTTGTTGCCTCTATGCTAATGGATTTCACAGTGTCATTTCTATTCATCACATGTTTGCCTTCTCCCTCCTACTGATTTTTTTTTTATCTTCTCCTCCTTCTCCTTCTTCTCTTTCATCTCCTCCTCCTCTCTACTTTTTTTTTCCTTTCTTTCATTCACCTGTACAGCTCTTCTCTCTTTTTTTTTCTCTTATTACGTTATCTTCAACTTTTTTCTCTTTTTACTTCACGACTTTTCAATCTCTTCCTTATTCTTTTTCTTCCTAAATCTCTTTCACCTCCATACCTACTTTCTTCTTTTCCTATTCATCTATTTCCGTAATCTTTCTCCTTCTTTCATCTTCTTTTCCTTTAACATATTCTCCTCTGCTTACTTTCTTTTATCTCCTCTTTCTTCCTCTAATCTCTCTTCTCCTCACCTCTCCTTTCCTCTTCTCCTTTCCTTCCTCTTCTTATCCTCTTCTTTACCGTTTTCTCGTCCCTTCTCTTCTCTCCTCTCCTTTCCCCACGTTTCCTCACCTCATCTCTCCTCTCTTTGCTCTCCCGTTTTCTCTCCATCTCCTAAATCCTTCTCCTTCGCTTCCTCTTTTTCTTTTTTTCTTTCCTAGTTCTCCTTCCTCTTCCGCTTGGCTCTCTTCCTCACCTTTCTTCTCCTCTCTCTTCCTCTCAGCTCACCTTCCAAACCCTTCTTCTTTGCCTCCCAGACTCTTCTTCGCCTCTTATTCTTTTGGTTTTCCCTTCCTGGTTCTCCTCCCACTGCCGCGTGACTTCACCTCACTTCTCTTCTCTCTTCTCCTCTGATCCTCCTTATTCACTTGTCAAACCCTTCACTGATTCGCCTATTCTTCCTGTTTCTTACTTTCTGTTCCTCCTCTTCCTCCTTCGTTTGCCGTAGGACTCTTGTGAGGGAAACAGCGAGGCTCCATTGTGGGTCCTCCGGTACGCCGCCCGCTCGACCCCACCCGGAAAACGGAGTCAATAAAGGAACCGTGAGCCGCTGAGGAGCGATAAAAGCGACGGGGCGAGACTTAGGTTGGTGCTGTCGATCGTACGCTTCCACCCCTCACAGCAACTGATTCCAAAGGTCGAAAAGGAGGTCGATTGGGTTCTGATGAGTGTTTCCTTAAGTTCATGGTACAGAAGAAAGGTCAGACTTCCACCGCCTTGTTAGTTATGTGTACCTTTTTTTTTTACAGCAAAGGAGACAGTTCAAGGGCATAAAAAAAACAACAACAATGGAAAAAAAAAGCCCGCTACTCACTGCTCCTAAAAAGAGTACAGAGGAGTGGCCGAAAGAGAGGTCAATTTCGGGAGGAGAGGTGTCCTGATACCCTCCTTAACACACACACACACACACACACACACACACACACACGACCCTGCATGCTTCAATAGGCCGCCCTCTGGAGTATTAGGTCATTGTCCCTCCTCCTCCTCCTCCTCCTCCTCCCTCCTCCTCCTCCTTCTCCTCCTCCTCCTTTTGTGGCTGAGAATTTATCCCTCAATCATTACTACCGGAAAAACACAATGGGTCAGGTCTCTTCGATTTGCATGGGTCATCAGGAGGAGGAGGAGGAGGAGGAGGAGAAGAAAGGAAGTAAGAAAACAACGTACTAGATGGACAGAGGGAAGGAACAGGAGGAAGAGGAGAAGGAAGAGGAGGAGAAAGCAGAAGAAAATAACTAACCACACGGAAAGAGAGGGGAAGAGAAGGAGAAGAAAGAAGATAAAGATAAAGAGAAGAAGGAGGAGGAGAAAATATGTAGGGAAGATGAGAAGAGAAACGAACCACACGGGAGAAAGAGGAGGAGGAGAAAGAGAAGGAGGAGGAGGAGTAGGAGGAGGAGAAGGCCTTTGTTCTTTTGTGGATGAAGAGAAGCAGGCAATCTTACGAGTAAAAAGCCTTCTTAGACTCCTGTTAGAAGCCGAGTGTTGTGTTGTTTTAATTTATTTTTCGCTTCATTTTCCGGAGTAACTTTTAGTGTGTTCCGCGTATCTCTTAATCACGGGTTCGGCGGGGCTGGGTTAGCAATTATTAGCGTAATTGTGTAATACGTAATCATTATGTAATTATATATTTATCTATCATGATCAGCATTCTCCGCCGCGGCGTTCTGTATAAAGGGGAAAAAAATAAACGGATTCGAACCCCTGGCCGCCGCTTTTATATACTTTTGACTTCGATGTGTGTGTGTGTGTGTGTGTGTGTGTGTGTGTGTGTGGGTGTGTGGGGGTGGGGGGGTAGGTGTGTGTGTGTGTGTGTGTGTGTGTGTGTGTGTGTGTGGGTGGGGTGGGGTGGGGGGGGGGGGTAGGTGTGTGTGTGTGTGTGTGTGTGTGTGTGTGTGTGTGTGTGTGTGTGTGTGTGTGTGTGTGTGTGTGTGTGTAAGATTCTATTATTTTTAAACTGCTTTATTCTGTACCACTTTTGCCCTTCTTTATATTATGATTAGGAGGAGGAGGAGGAGGAGGAGGAAGAGGAGGAAGAAGAAGAGTGGAAGGAGGAAAAAGAATAACCAGAACAGAATTAGGAACGAAAGCAAGAGAGCAGGCAAGCAGTTTGATGATAAGGCGTAAGAAGAAGAGGGAGAAAATGAGAGAGACGGAGACCAAAACCGAGAAACCGAAAAACTGATAACAGGAAACTAAAAACAAACAAAAAAAAGAAGAAGAGAGAGAGAGTAAAAGGTATAAGCAGTATAAGGTATAAGTGACGGTCGCATCATCTAACCGGCTTACCGTAACTCACCTAACTCACCTGACTCACCTGGCCGCCGCTCCTTCCAAGCCGAAACGTCATTATCGCAGCCTCACCTGTCCGCCTTACCTGGTCGTGACTGGCGTGGAATTAATCTTACGCTTATCTGACCTCTTAGAACTTTATATTTCCTCTTAACACGGAGGGCCAGCGCGCGGGTACCCCAAGTTGTTATAAGACTGGGCAGGAGAGGTTGTGGGCAAGGTAAGGTAAGGTTAAGGTAAAGGAAGGTAAGGTAAGGTAGGTGGGGAAGGTGTGTGTGTGTGTATCAATGAAGAATAAGGTGAAGTTGAGGTAGGTTAGTGTCGAAGGTAAGTGAGGGAAATATTTGAAGGATTGAAGATTAAGGTAAAGGAAGGTAAGGTAAGGGCAGGTGGGTAAATTGCGTGTGTGTGTATCAATGAAGAGTAGGTAAGGTGAAGTTGAGGTAAGTTAGTGTTTTAGGTAAGTGAGAGAAATTGTTGAAGAATTGAAGATTAAGGTAAAGGAAGGTAAGGCAGAAAGACAACTGCCGTGTTTTTAAGGGAGGATAAAAAGGGTAAGGGTAATGCAGGGTGAAGATTTAGGTAAAGTGGGTGAAGTTTTGTAGGTAAGGAAGCGAGGTGAAGGTTAAGGTAAGGGAAGGTGAAACGGAGGCAAGGCGTGTTTGTATTTCAAGGTAAGAGATATAAGGTGAAGGTAAGGTTAGGTTAGGGTTGTAGGTAAGTGGAGGAGTAGTTGTAGGCAAGGAAGGAAAACTGATAAAAGTGGAGGGAGAAGAAGACAAGAAAGGAAGGGAATAATCAAGGCAAAATCAAAGGCAAGGAGGAAAAGGGAGAAATGGGTAAAGGTGGAGGTGGAAGAAGGTAAGATGTATTTAAAGGGAGGAAAATGAGCAAGGTAAAATTTCAGGTAAAAGTGAAAGAGATAGGTAAGAGTGGAATTGAAGTGGAGAGTTGAGGGTAAAGGGAAAGGGTTAAGGCAAGGTATGGGTAGGGAAGAGGTGGGTAAGGAGGGTAGCTAAAGTGGGCAGGTTGAAGAGGAGGAGGAGGAGGAGGAAGAGAAGGAGGAGGAGGAGGAGATGGAGGTTAGGTAGAGAGATTTATTTTTGTTGTTGTTGTTTTCTGTTATTCGTGATCATTTATTTACATATTTATTTGTTTATTTATTAATACGTTCATTTTGACCTCTTTAAAAACACCAAAATAACCAGTTCTCTTAATTTTTCTTTTGTTTCTCGGTGGATAGTTTTGACGAATGATCCGTGTAAATTTTTTTTCCTTTTTTTCTTTGTTTTTTTTTCTTAGTTAATTTTCGTGCATCGTTCAGTGTGATATTTTCTTGCTGTATCGTATTTTTGCTTATTCATTTTTCTTCGTCTCGTCTTTCTTGTTTTTCGTCTTTCACTTTCGTTTATCTGGTCATCTCCTCTTCTTTTTTTCCTTCTTACACCTAATCCTCATCTCCCTCAGCCTTTCCTTCTTCATTTTCTTTCACCTCCTCCTCCTCCTCCTCCTCCTTGTAGAAAATACCAGTTATCTCCTTTCTTCCTTCCTTTTATCTCTCTTAATGCTTGTCTTCCCAGGTCTTCCAAATACCTTCTTCCAACCTTTCCCACTCCTCCTCCTCCTCCTCCTCCTCCTCCCCGGGTCGGACAATAGCGAGGGATAAAGGCAATATTTGGAATCACCCACAAGAGTCCAGTTGATGCCTCTCTTCTTTGTGCGGTTGTGTTTGCCCTGTGCCCGCACCCCCACGGCCCTGCTCCTGCTACTACTACGACTACTACGACTACTTCTATTACCTGGCTCCTTTTCCCTTGCCGCTCCTCCTTTCCTCCGTCTGTCTTTTTCTTTCCCTGTGTTTTTCTCTCTCATCCTTTTCTTTTTTTCCTTTTCTGCTACTTTATTGCTACTTCTATTACTACTACTACTACTACTACTCCTACTACTGGTACAATTACTACTATCCGTTTCCTTCTTCACTCTTTCACGCTGTTTGCTTTTATGTATTTTAATAACACCTAAATTTTACGGCTATTCTGAAGTTGCATTTTCCATTGTTTTTTTTCTTCTTTTCCCTTTTCTGTTAAGTTAGTTTTTTTCTGTTTTTTGCTGATTTTTTTTTGTTGGTTTGTGTAATATTTTTTTCATTTCTTTATTTTCGTTCTGTCGCCTAACTTGTCAACATCCCATTTTTTATTTGTTTCTTTTAGCTTTGTTTTCTTTGCTTACAAAAACACTTTAAATGGACTCCAGTCTCCCCCTCTTTCTTCCTTCCCTGCTTTTATTCCTTCTCCACTCCCTTCTACTTTTCCCATTCTTCCTTTCATCGTAATTCCTTGCCTTGCCTACCTGCCTGCCTTACCTTTCTCCTCCCAAACCACCTCCCCACGAGACCCACCACCATCCTCTCCCTTTCTTGCATTCATTCCACACTTCTCCACCTGCTACTGCTCGTCCCCTTCTCTACCATCCTTACTTCTTGCCCTGCCTGCTGTCCCTGCTTCTCTTATCTTCCCCTGCCTCCCTGCCACTGTCATTACCTCTATTTTTACCCTCCCTTGCTTGTGTTATTCTATTTCCCTTGTAATCATAACTTCATGTCCCGTCTACTACTACTACTACTACTACTACTACTACTACTACTACTACTACTACTACTATCACCCGTTTCCTCTTTATCTTTGTCAGTCTGTTTGTTTTTTCTTAACTCCTAAATTTTACCGCTGTTCTGAAGCTGCATTTTCCCATTCCATTTTCCATTCCATTTTCCATTCCATTCCCCTTCCCACCTTCCTTGTCATCTCCAGTTTTCTTCTCCCTCTGCTTCATTACCACACATCTTCGCTTCCTCCCTGCTTTCCTCTTTCTTTCCCCCTGCCATCATAACTTCTTGCCCTGCCCTGTCTTGCATTCTAACCTCTGCCTCCCTGACACTATCCTTTAAACTTTTCTTCTCTTTTACCCTATAACTTCTTGCCCTCCCCATCCCTTCCTGTCTTCCCTACCTCCCTTCCACTATCATCTCCACCTCTCTTCCACCTGTTGCTGTTATTCTCTCCTTCTCCTGCCCTCCTTCCCCTCCTCTCCCCTATCCTTCCTTCCTTCCTCCTCCTCCTCCTCCACCTGCCTCCCCCCACTCCTCGGCTCCTCCTCCGCCTCTCTCCACCACAGCGAATACAATCCTTCTCGCCCAAACTGTTTAGGGACCGCCGGTGACTTCCTACCAATTTATCGACTTTTTATGCACTGGAATGAATTTGGGGAACGATTTTTTGTACCTTTTTTTTTTTTGTTTGTTTGTGTGGGAGTCTGAGGTGGTTGTTGTTTTTTGTTTGTTGTTGTTTTTGTGTTTGGTGATGTTGTTGGGGATTCTTGTTTCTGTTATTTTTCTTTTGTTATTTTCTTCTTATTCATATTCGTTTTTTTTGTTTTTTCTTCTATATTTTCCGTTATTTTCTTCATTTCATATTTTTTTCTTTTGTTTCTTTTGTTTCTTTTCTTCTCCGCTTTCGTCTTCTTTTTTCGTCTTCTTCCTCTTCTGCTTCTTCTTTTTCTTCTTCTTTTTCGTCTTCTTTCTCTTCTTCTTCTTCCTCTTCTTCTCCTTCTCCTTTTTCTCCTCTTCCTCCTCCTTCTCTTCTTCTTCTTCTTCTTCTTCTTCTTCTTCTTCTTCTTCTTCTTCTTCTTCTTCTTCTTCTTCTTCTTCTTCTTCTTCGTCTTCTTCCTCCTCCTCCTTCTGGTTATTGCGGCGACATGATCGAACGCTCCAATCAGTCAATCATCTTTTTCATCCTATTATTTTTTTGTTCTTCTCTTCTTCTTCTCCCGCGTACCTTTATTGATGGCTTCTTACTTTGCTTTCATTTTCTTATCTCATTCTTTTTTTCCTTTCAGAGTTGCGAGATAGTGGAATGTGACCGCAGCTTCTGACCGCAAGGGAAGAAGAGAGAGAGAGAGAGAGGAGGCGGGTGAGTTGTGATGTTATTGTTGTGTCATATTGCAGTAGTAGTAGTAATAGTAGTAGTAGTAGTAGTAGTAGTAGTTGTAGTAGTAGTAGAAAAGGATAACATAAGAGAGAGAGAGAGAGAGAGAGAGAGAGAGAGAAAGAAAAAGAAACAGATGGAGTTGTAGTAGTGAAAGAAGAAGAAGAAAAAGAAAAAGAAGAAGAAGAAGAAAAAGAAAAAGAGGAAGAAGTATTAGAAAGGGAGAAAGAAGGCAAAAGGATAACAAAAGAGAGAAAAAAAGGAGAAAGAATGGAAAAGACAGAAAAGAAGTATAGTTGTTATTTTTTTTTGTTTTTTGTTTGTTCTTAGTTTTAGTGTTGCTGTTGCTGCTGTTGTTATTGTTGTTGTTGTTGTTGTTGTTGTTGTTGTTGTTGTTGTTGTTGTTGTTGTTGTTGTTGTTGTTGTTGTTGTTAGCATTGTTTCAGCCTCACCACCCCCCTTCTCTCTGGGACTCATCACGTGACCTCACCAAACACAACCCGACCAACCAACCGAGGCAGACCAATAAATTAAACCACTAATTCACCGCGCAACACACCTGCCGCTGCCGCTCACCTGGATGAAGGGGGGGAGAGGGGGGGAAGAGAGAGGGAGGCAAGGAGGGGTGGGGAGGAGCCTTCTCACCCCCAAAGCTTACGGACGCGCTGACGAGATGCGGTGATGGCGGGCGCGTTAATTCTAAGTTACCACATCCACTAGTTAACAAGCTTACCGCAAGAATAAATAAATGAGTAAACAAGCGAGAAGGGAATGCAGATAACAGCGCGGCGGCGGAGGGCAGTTATCGTGCGTCTGGCAGCGGGCGGCGGCGTGTAAACAAAGGCCGAAATATCGTACCTTGTCAGCGATCCGAGCAGGCACCGTGAGGGATGGCGCCGATCTAATTGCCTTATATACCACACCGATCCTCCTCCTCCTCCTCCTCTTCCTCTTCCTCCTTGCCACCTGTCCTTTCCTACCTAGAGCCTTGAATCGTCTCCTCCGTCATCGATTCCTCATCACCTGCATTCCTTCTCCCTTCTCTCTCTCTCTCTCTCTCTCTCTCTCTCTCTCTCTCTCTCTCTCTCTCTCTCTCTCTCTCTCTCTCTCTCTCTCTCTCTCTCTCTCTCTCTCTCTCTCTCTCTCTCTCTCTCTCTCTCTCTCTCTCTCTCTCTCTCTCTCTCTCTCTCTCTCTCTCTCTCTCTCTCTCTCTCTCTCTCTCTCTCTCTCTCTCTCTCTCTCTCTCTCTCTCTCTCTCTCTCTCTCTCTCTCTCTCTCTCTCTCTCTCTCTCTCTCTCTCCGTTCTTCACTTTCTCTTCTCGTGCTAAATCACTTTCCCTGCAAGGTCACTCACTTTCTTTTCTCCCTTCTACCTCACTTTTTTTCCCTTCAGCTCATCTTCATAAATTGCATTCCTTGTCCAATTATTTCTCCTTCACTCTCCTTATTTTTTCTCGAGTTCACTTCATATTTTTTTTCTCCTTCCTTTGCAATATTTCTTTCCCTATCCTTCAAGTCGTACTCCCTTATTTATTCTTAGTTTTATCTCCTCTCCTCTATCTCTCCACTCTCGCTCTCTCCTAATGAATCACTCACTCACACGTTCCCTCCCTCCCTCCCTCCCTCCCTCCCTGTCTCTCATCAGCTCCCTTTCCATCCTCGTCCACTCTCCCTTATTACGCCACTCTCCCTTTTACCTCCATACCGGCTCGCTGTTTACCTCGCCCTCCCTCTCTCCCTCTCCCCGCTAAGTGATCACACAACATCAAGTAAGTTAGACGGACAGGTGATACGAGATGAGATGAGATGAGGTGTGGGAGAGAGGGAGAGAGTGGGGTGTCCAGGTAACGCTCCCCTCTCTCTCTCCCTTTTCTCGTTTTCCCATCTCTTACCTTTCCTCTCCTTTCCCCTCTTCCTTCCTTTCTCTTTTTCCTAGTTCTAGTTTCTAAGGCGTGGTTCTCCTGAATAAAGAAGAAAAAGCTGAAGAAGGCAAATAAAGAAGAAAATTAAAGAAGAAAACGACAATGAAAATACGAAAAAAGACTACGGGGAAAAATAGGAGAGGAAAGAAATATAAAAGTGAAAAAAATGAACGAGAAAAGAAAGTTGAATGAATCTACGAGAGAGAGAGAGAGAGAGACGAGAGACGAGAAGCGAAAAACAGACGACAAACAGAGAGAAAGAGAGAGACAAACCGAAACAGAGACATAGAGAGAAAGAGAAAGAATGATAGAGAGATAATAATAGGGGATTCTCGTCTTACATTTGCTCTCTGGAGATTGATTTTTCTTGATCCTTCAGCGCTAAGCCGACTCCCATTAGGCAAACAGAAAGGAAGGGAATCAGATCCTCCCTTAAGCCAGCGTCCGACCGCCGGGATTAAGGGACTCGTGTTTATTTCTTATTTGGTGTTTATTTTTTTTGTGTTTTTTTTGTGTGTGTTTTATGGGGTTTTCAAGATGTGTGTGTGTGTTTGGGTTGGTGTGTGCGTGTGTGTGTTTCCCGGTTCATAGTGCGTGTTGGTTTGTACGTTAATGGGAAGTCAGAATCGTTAATCGTCTTGCTTTTTTTTTTACCTTTAAGGAATTGGAATGTTTTGTAAATAATCGTTGTTTTCATTCGCTTGTTTATTTTGCTTCCTTTCCTTTTTTTTGTGGAGTTTTAAGTTTTTTTTTTTCAGCCCAACCATTTAATTAGTTTTTTTTCATCCCAATCTTTCATTCTTAGCTTTTGTATATAATTGTTTTTCTAATCGTTTATTTATTGTATTTCCGTTTTCTTTCCTAGTTGAGATTGGAGTTTTTATTTTTTCAGCTTAACCTTCTATTTAGTTTTTTCTTCATCCCAACCTTTCATTCTTCTCAAATCCTTCCTTCTTCCCTTCTCATATTTCGTTTACCTTTCTTCAACTTTTGCTCATCCGTCACATATATTCAGAGCCTCGCGAGTATATTCCAGTAGCGATTAAGAATGAGCAATGGACTTAGGCAGGTCATATCATGCGTATAAATGATAACAGATGGGAGACCGAAGTAACAGAGTGGCGTCCCAGGAATTGCATAAGTCAGGGCAGACGGAGGACCGGGTAGATTTGCCGAAGTGAGATGGAGCACACTAATATCGGATAGCAAGAAGTGGAGGACGTTGGGAAAGGCTGGTTGTTCTAATAATAATAATAATGATGATGATAATGATGGTTTATTCTGCTTCATATGCTGCAACATGGCTCGATTATTTTACGTTCTTTTTATGACTTCTCTTTCTCCTTATCATTACCTGCTATTTAATCACTGTTCTCCCTTTCATGTAATTTTCATCCATTCTCTTTTGATGCTTTCCCCCTTCATTCATAACTACCTCTATATCTTTTATTCTACGTCACTCATGCATCACGATCTTTCCATTTCTTTATTTTCTTATTTATGTTTTTAGGCTTGACTTACTACTCACATAAAGGAAAAATAAAAAGAAATCGGACTCTGGAAAAAATTTAATCTGAGGTCTTTAGATAAATTTTTCCCTAATAAAAAAAAAATGTTAATCAATCTTTACTGTCTACTCACATGCTCACACACACACACACAGAAGCGCCCCCCCCTTCACACATGCCCCCCCCCGCCCCACCACACACATGCACCTCGGCATTTCCCCCGTTCCTCCTCACACACTTGCTCCCCCCGCCCCCTCCCCACCACACACACCACGACATTCCCCCCGTTCCTCACACACTCACTCAACTTCCACCCCCCAACCCATCCCCACACCTCGTCATTCTCCCCTCCCTCCTTCGCCTCATCCCTCTCAGCCCTCATTCCCCGGCCGGCCATTAATCTCTGTGTTAGCGTAATAAAGTGGAATGAGTTATCACTCCCTTATATGCAAATTCAGGGGGATAACGACGCGCCAGATTGTTGTGTTCTCCGCAGCGCGTTCTTTGTTCCGCGTGTTCTTGTTTATGATCCCGCCCGTGGTCAGGAGTGTGATGTTTTTGTTGTTATTGTTCTTGTTGTTAGCTTGTGTTGTCTTGCCTAGTCTTTGTGTTGTGTTGGATTTGTTTTTTTGTGTTTCTTTGTTTTCGTTATGGGTGGTTTTGTTTTGCTCTTGTTTTACAGTTTTTTGTAAGGTATTTTATGTTTAGTTTTCTGTTGTGTTGTATTTTTTGTTTTGTCTGGTTTTATTGTTTTTTTTTTGTCTAGTTTTATTGATTTGGTTTTCTTTTGGTGTTGTATTTTGTGTTTTTTGGTTTTGTTTTGATTTTTTGTCTTATGTTGTGTTGTGTCTGTGTTTGTTTTGTTTTGTTTTATTCGTTTACGTCTTGAAATTCTGCTTTAACATTTTTTTCGTGATCTTTGTCTGTTTCGTTTTTATAGATTTTTTTTTTCCATTTCTTAGTTATACAGAAAATGGGATAAAGGAAGAATTCTCATGTGGGTTTTAAATCGATTTCTTTTCCATAATAATCTTTTTTTTTCATGTGTGTGTTGACAGTGCTTAATTTACCCTACATCACCACTACAACCACCCTCACCGCTCCCTCCACCACCTCCTCCTCCTCCTCCTCCTCCTCCTCCTCCTCCTCCTCTTCCTCCTCCGCTTCAAACGTTCCCAAAACCACGTAATCAAAGAAGACTAAATATTATGATCCGACCTCCTCTGATCTTCCTGCTGTGTACACATTGCCGAGTTTGTTTGAGTTTTCCCTCCTCCTCCTCCTCCTCCTCCTCCTCCTCCTCCTTCTCCTCCCAGCTGATCGTGACTCATAAAACATCACTCCATCTTTTTTTCCTCCTTCTATTCCTTCTCCTCCTTCATCTCTTCCTTTTCTTAGTTTTCCTTCCCATTTTCTCTTTTTCATACGTTGTTTTCTGGGTTTTTTTTGTCTTGTCATTATTTTTCGATGCGACTTTTTTTTTTAAACCTAGAAGAGTGATTGAGATTATTGTTTGCTGTCTGTCTGTTTGTTTGTTTGTTTGCTGTCTGTCTGCTTGTTTGTTTGTTTTCTTTGCATGTATTTCTGTTAACGTATTGATTTTTCCTCTTTTCAGCTTTTCTTTGGCAATGTTGCTGTTTCTTTTCTTCTTCTTTTTACTTCTCTTTTATTTTCTTCTTCCTCTTTACTTTCCTTCTTTTTACTTTTTTTGTTTTATTTTCTTACTCTTTATTTTCCTTCTTTTTACTTCTGTTGTTTTATTTTCTACTTCCTCTTTACTTTCCTTCTTTTTACTTCTGTTGTTTTATTTTCTACTTCCTCTTTACTTTCCTTCTTTTTACTTCTGTTGTTTTATTTTCTTCTTCCTCTTTATTTTCCTTCCTTTTACTTCTGTTGTTTTATTTTCTTCTTCCTCTTTATTTTCCTTCTTTTTACTTCTGTTGTTTTATTTTTTCTTCCTCTTTATTTTCCTTCCTTTTACTTCTGTTGTTTTATTTTCTTCTTCCTCTTTATTTTCCTTCTTTTTACTTCTGTTGTTTTATTTTCTTCTTCCTCTTTACTTTCCTTCTTTTTACTTCCGTTGTTTTATTTTCTTCTTCCTCTTTATTTTCCTTCTTTTTACTTCTGTTGTTTTATTTTCTTCTTCCTCTTTACTTTCATTCTTTTTACTTCTGTTATTTTATTTTCTTCTTCCTCTTTACTTTCCTTCTTTTTACTTCTGTTGTTTTATTTTCTACTTCCTCTTTATTTTCCTTCTTTTAACTTCTTTTATTTTCTTCTTCCTCTTTACTTTCCTTCTTTTTACTTCTGTTCTTTTATTTTCTACTTCCTCTTTATTTTCCTTCTTTTAACTTCTTTTATTTTCTTCTTCCTCTTTACTTTCCTTCTTTTTACTTCTGTTTTATTTCCTTCTTCCTCTTTACTTTCCTTCCTTTTACTTCTGTTTTATTTTCTTCTTCCTCTTTACTTTCCTTCCTTTTACTTCTGTTGTTTTATTTTCTTCTTCCTCTTTACTTTCCTTCCTTTTACTTCTGTTTTATTTTCTTCTTCCTCTTTACTTTCCTTCCTTTTACTTCTGTTTTATTTTCTTCTTCCTCTTTACTTTCCTTCTTTTTACTTCTGTTTTATTTCCTTCTTCCTCTTTACTTTCCTTCTCTTTGCCTCTCTTGATTTATTTTCTCATTCCTCTTTACTTTTCTTTTCGTCCAGCAAGTTCTGGCGTATAAGGAAGAGTTACCAAGCCAGTAAAAAAAATAAAGATAAAGAAAAAAAAGAAAAGAATAGTGTAATTATTTGTTGAAGGTGAAGGTTAAGACTCAGGCCTAATTAGGACTTTGTTTTAGGAATAAGAAAATATTTGCTCCAAGAAAGCTCTCATCCCACACAGGCACCTGCACACACACACACACACACACACACACACACACACACACACACACACACACAGCTAAGTTAGGGATGGAAGGGAAGGAAGAGAGGGGAGGGGAGGGGAGGGGAGAAGGAGAGGGCAAGTGGGTCTCTCTCTCTCTCTCTCTCTCTCTCTCTCTCTCTCTCTCTCTCTCTCTCTCTCTCTCTCTCTCTCTCTCTCTCTCTCTCTCTCTCTCTCTCTCTCTCTCTCTCTCTCTCTCTCTCTCTCTCTCTCTCTCTCTCTCTCTCTCTCTCTCTCTCTCTCTCTCTCTCTCTCTCTCTCTCTCTCTCTCTCTCTCTCTCTCTCGGGTAATGTAAATTAATAAATAAACAAAAATATGCGGTTTAGTTATGTCGGGGATTGGGGATGAAAGAAAGGGAGGAGGAGGAGGAGGAGGAGGAGGGAGAATGGGGGAGGAGAGGGAGGGGGGTAGGAGGGTATAGGGAAGATGAAAATGGGAAAGGAATGAGGGGAAGGGGATTGGTGGGAAGGAAAAGGGGGTAGGAGGCAATTTAGGGGTAGGAGAGGAATGAGGGGAAGGGAAGCTGGAAGGAGGTGGCAGGGGAGGAGGTAAGATGGGGGAAAGGAATGAGGGGAGGGATAGGGGAAGGGGGAGCAGGGGAGGGGAGATATGGGTGGGAAAGGAATGTAGGGGGAGGGGAGGTTGAAGACAAAATAAGGATGGGAGAGGAAGGGGAAAGGGGGGAGGGGAGGTAGGAGGTAAGATGGGGGGTGGGAAGCGAATGGGGAGACGAAAGGGATGGTAGGGGAAGGGGGAGGGGAAAGGTGAGGGGGGGTGACAAGCTAGCTAGCCGCGTCCATCTCTCCCCGAGCCGAGGATTGTCGTGTGAATGGCCAGGTTATTTAGCTTACCTGGATTACATCAGAACCGTATGAATAGCTTGCCGGATGCCTGTGGTCGTGTAAGTCCTCCTCTCCTCCTCCTCCTCCTCCTCCTCCTCCTCCTCCTCCTCCTCCTCACCTATTCCTTCTCTCCATTCCCTTCCCTCTTCCTTCTCTTCCTTCCTCGTTCTCTATTCCCCTTTCTCCCTTCCATCGCGTCGTTTACTCTGGTTTTTCATAGTCTCTCTCTCGCCTTTCTTTGCTCTTCGTCCTTCTTCATCCCTTTCTCCTTTTTATGCCCATCATCATTCCTCCTTTTCCTCCTCCTCCTCTTCCTCGACCAGCCTTCCTGTAAAAGTAGTTAGTGCGGAAACGATGAATTCCTTTAAGAATCGCTTTGACCGTCACTTTGCTGCGTCAGGAGTGAACTAAGTGTTTCCACGAGGACGTACAGAAGTGCTTTATAATCTTTTCCGCGGGTCAATCTAGTAGCCTCGCAATGAGACAACGGTCCTTCTGCAGCCTGCTCGTCAATGTTTCCCTGTTTTCCTACCATTCTTCCCTCCCTCCTTCGCCTCCTTACCATGTCAACTTTTCGTGTTCTCTCAGTCTTCCCTTCTTACCTCTCCTTCTCCTCTCCTCCCCTCTACTCTCTCCTCTCCCACGGAATACACCACCTCTCCTCCTCCTCCCCATCCCACCGCCCCATCCTGACAGCACCTCCCGGAGTCTGTCACAACCTGGAATTATTAGTTAAATTGTTCCATTGTTACGCTGTTCCCTCCGTCGTGTGTGTGTAAACAAGGGAGGGAGGTAAGGTTCTTTCCCTCCTTCCCTTTCCCTCCCTCTCTCCCTCCTTCCTTCCTCCTCCCCCTCCCTTTCCATCTCTCTTCCCTTCATCCCTCCGTCTGCACCTCCATCATCCCTTCTTGTAACCTCCTCCTCCTCCTCCTCCTCCTCCTCCTCCTCCTCCTCCTCCTCCTCCTCCTCATCCTCATCCTCCTCTTCCTACTGCATTGCTCACATTCCTGTATTTATGTTATTGTTCTTCTTCTTCTTCTTCTTCTTCTTCTTCTTCTTATTATTATTATTATTATTATTATTATTATTATTATTATTATTATTATTATTATTATTATTATTATTATTATTATTATTATTATTATTATTAACCCTTGTCATTAATTTTCTTTACGTACCTAGGCCGGCCATTATCTTTTGTTTAATTATTTTTTTCTCCTTTTTTTTCTCTTTGTGATGTGTTTATGTTATGCTCTTTCTCGTTATCTTTCTTTCTTTCCATCATTAAGGAAAGAAAGAAAAGAGGGATCTGGGCAAGTAGAATTGATGGAGGAGGAGGAGGAGGGGGAGGAGGCGGAGGGGGGGAAGAAGAAGGGAAAGAAGATAAAGAAGAAGAAGAAGAAAAAGAAAAGAAAAGAAAAAGAAAAAATGAAAATGAAAATCGAAATGAAAAAGAAATTAAAAAGAAGAAGAAGAAGAAGGGGAGAAGGGGGATAATAATAACAATAATAATAATAAGAAGAAGAAGAGAGGGAACAATGAAGGGACGAGGCCAAGTCAGAGTAGCAGAAAGGTTTGACAGAGTAGCGACAGGAGACGAAGGGAACAGATTTAAGCCGAGGATTAATTAGAGAAGTAAAAGGAAATTGGCGGAGCTCACAAACTTTTTAATCCGAGGAGGAGGAGGAGGAGGAGGAGGAGGAGGAGGAGGTGAACTATGCATTTTCTCTCCCTGTCCCTCCTAAAATTTCTATTCCCACGGGTGACTTAAGTGAGAGAGAGAGAGAGAGAGAGAGAGAGAGAGAGAGAGTGAAAAATAGTCCCAATCAATCAGATAACTCACCTGTTTTTGCTTCCTGTCCTAAATTAATGAACAGTCAGTCAGGTGAAAGTGAAAAAACAGTTTGATGTTTTAACCTTTTCGTCCTGGCTATATATATATTTTTTCTTTCTCCCTCATTTTTCTCTGTGTCCAGTTATCTTCCTTTTCTTCTTTCCTTCTTTTTCGTCCGGAATTTCACTGGCTATATTTTTTTCCTTCTTACCTTTCTTCTTTCTTTATTGCTTTCCTTCTATCTTCTTTTACGTCTGCTCTTTCCTACTTTCAATTTCTTTCCTTTTTTCATTCGTCAAGTCATTCTCTCTTTTTATCCTTCCTTTTTTTTACCTTCTCTCCTCTTTTTCCCTTTCTCTTATTTCTTTTTCTATCTTTATTTTCCTTCTTTCTTACCTCCAATATCATCCCTTCCTCTTTCATCAACTCATTCTTTCTATCTTTCCCTTCTTTTCTTTTTCCTTTTCTCTTTCTTCCTCTACTTCTTTCCTTCTTTCTGTTTTCTATATATCTTCCGCCTTTTTCTATCATTCATTCGTTCGTACTTACTTAATATATCTTGCCTCTATCTTCCCGTCTTTCTTACGTTCTTCACTATTCCTTCAGTCTTTTCCATACTCTCTCTCTCCTTCTCTCTCTCTCTTTCCCCCTCTCTCTCTCTTTTCCTCAAACACACACACTCTCTCTCTCTCTCCCACAAAATAATACCCAGTCAGCTTCGGTAATGGTTTGCATATTTTACTTCCCCGCGCATATAAATACTCCTCTGCCCGCGAGTATTTTTATTGGTCGTGGCCGCGAGTATTTTTATGGGTCCATTTAGTGCGCCCGAGTAATTGGGACACAAATTTAAAAGCCGTGCGCTATATATAGAAACGTGAAGTGACGTGGCGGAATAAACCATGAGATAAAACACACGAACTCACGCACGTACACACACTCTTCTACACACACACACACACACACACACACACACACACACACACATACTCAATATCATTCCCTTTTTTTCATCATTTATTCTTTCTATCATTCTTCCTTTTTGCTCTTTTTTCCTTTTCTCTTCCTTTCATTTCCTCTTCCTTTTTTTTCCATATTATTTCCTTTATTTTCTATTCTTTCATTCATTCATTCATTCATTCTTGTTTTCTTTCTCTCTCTCTCTCTTTCTCGCACACACACACACACACACACACACACACACACACACACACACACACCTGCCGACCGAATTATCAGCTTTAAAAGAACGACGCCATTAAAAAAAAAAAAAAGAGCGGGCTAACTCTGACTAATTTCTGAGCTCATAAACGAACATATGTATATAAAAAAAAAAGAGTTAATTATTAAAGGCATTATTATATTTTGGAAGGGATCAGATTTCTTTTGTTCTTATTCTTTATATTTTTTATTTTTATTTTTTATTTTTTTGTGCTCTAATCTCACTCAGTCCATTTTAGTAATTATTTTCTTGGGGGGGGTGAGGAGGAGGGGAAGGGAGGAAGGGGAAGGGGGATGAAGAGGGGGGATGGGGGGAGAAAGAGGAGGGACGGAGGGAGAAAGAAGAGGAAGGAGAGATGAAGAGAAGGAACAGGAGGAGGAAGAAGAAAAAGGGGAGATGAAGAGAGGAAGAACGGGGGGAGGCAGAAGAGGAAGCGGGGAAGAGAGGAGGAACAGGGGGAGGAAGAAGAGGAAGGGGGAATGAAGAGGAAGAACAGAGGGAGGAAGAGAGGAATTTGGAGAGGAAGAAAGAGGAAGAGGAGGAGGAAGATAGATAGAGGGGATGAAGAAAGGAGAGGGGGAGGAAGAAAGGGGTAGAGGGGAGGAAGAAAGAGGAAGAGGAGGAGGAAAAGAGGGGTAGAGGGGATGAAGAAAGGGGAGGGAGATTAAGAAGGGGGATTGGGAGAGGGGAAGAGGGGGTTCAGGGGGGGCGGGGGGGAGGGGGAAGGGTGTACCTGCTATAATATTCTTTAACAATGGCTAATGAGGAGCGATGTTTAAGCTTTCTCTGTTGTTATTTTTATTCTTTGTTTTGCTTTATTGCGCCTCTTTAATATTGTGTTGGTTTAATCCCGCGGTGTGTGTGTGTGTGTGTGTGTGTGTGTGTGTGTGTGTGTGTGTGTGTGTGTGTGTGTGTGTTGCTCTCTATAAATATAAACTCTAATCCCGCTCTGTGTGGCTGCTTTACTAATTGTTGCTTTTGTTCTTTTGTTTCTGGAGTGTTGTTTGTCTGTCTGTCACTCACCACCATCCCCCCTCCCCCTCCCCCCCTCGTCTTTTGTTCTTTCTCCTTCTCTCTCTTTCTTCCTTCACTTCTTTCCTTCTCTTTCTTCCTTCACTTCTTTCCTTTTTTCTATCTTTTACTTTTTTTTCTATTCATTCATAACATTTATTCTTCCCCTCTATCCTTTTCTCTTTCTCCTTCCCTCTCTTTCTTCCTTTACTTCTTTCCTTTCTTTCAATGTTTCCCTTTTTTTCAATTCATTCGTTTATTCTTGTTTACATTATCTCTCGCTGCTTTATTTCGTTCTTTCTTACGTTCTTTTTTATTTTATCTTTGTTCCCCTCCATCATCATCACCCCCATCAACATCACAATCACCACCATCACCACCATCACCACCTTCGCCTTCTATTGTTATTCTATTCCATTTTCTCTGCAACTTATTTTTCTTCTTGATTCTTGAGTCCACAACGATTTAATATTTTTCTTCACAAACACAATAAATAACATAGTCTTCTTTTGTCTTACCTTTAGCAGACAGGAGATAACAAACAGACACCTGAAGAAAAAGAGAGAAGAAAAATTAGATTATTCATTATTTACACACACACACACACACACACACACACACACACACACACACACACACACACACACACACACACACACAAACTCTCGGCGTGCACACAGCCACACTTGGTTCTCCTTCTCCTTGTTTATTGTGTTTCTCCCTAATAATGATGGTGTTGAACTCGCTTTTGTGTCTGTCTGTCTGTCTATATGGTCTGTTTTTACTGGCGGACTTAATTTGACCTGCCTTGTTATGTATACCTGCTGAAGAGGATGATTAATGACTAGGTAGGTAAATTTATGTACAGAATATAAATTTTCATCTGTATCCCTATTAAAATTACACACCCTGTCAGCTTCATCAGTATCAACAATTGCAAACCATCCACTTAAGTTTTTTTGTTTTTTTATTTGTTTTCATTAATTTATTTGTTTTTAAAGTCCGTTTATTTTCGTCTATCACCAATGGAACCAATGAATTAGTTTCCTTATGTTTTTTTCCTTTATGATTTGTGTATTTTTTATTTTTTTGTATTTTCGAAGTCAATGTATTTCCGTCTATATCACCACTGAAGCATTCACTTACTTTCCTTATTTTTTTTTTTTTATCTATGTATTTTTTCACGTGTTTATTTTCAAAGCCAATATGTTTCTCTCTCTTTCATCACTGCCACCACCCATTTATTTTCTCTATTTTTTTGTGTGTATTTATTTATCCATTTTCAAAGCCTATATTTCCGTATCACCACTGGAACCAATCACTAATTTTCCCTTTGTTTTTTTTATAATTGTTTGTTCATTCTCTTATTTATTTTCAGTCTGTTTTGTTCATTCTCTTATTTATTTTCAGTCTGTTTTGTTCATTCTCTTATTTATTTTCAGTCTGTGTTTTGTTCATTCTCTTATTTATTTTCAGTCTGTTTTGTTCATTCTCTTATTTATTTTCAGTCTGTGTTTTGTTCATTCTCTTATTTATTTTCAGTCTGTGTTTTGTTCACCCCCTTATTTATTTTCAGTCTGTGTTTTGTTCACCCCCTTATTTATTTTCAGTCTGTGTTTTGTTCATTCTCTTATTTATTTTCAGTCTGTGTATTTCCGTTTCAATCACCTCGCCACCATTCACCACCATTTCCACCTGTATCGCCATTACAACCACCTACTGTTATTTTTCTTATGTTTTGTTATTTACGTATTCATTCACACATATTTTCGAAGTCATTGTGTTTCCATCTGTATCAATATCGCACCCACCTACCACCACCTCTACCACTCCCCTCTCCCTCTCATCCACCACCACCTCCCTGTGTTATTTTCCCTGTGTTTTATATTCATGGGAGCATTATGGTAATATTTACGTCACATAACTCAGCGGGAATATTGGCGGGAGATATTTTTCCTGCGGTCGTCAGTTTCGGAATATTCAAATCGAAATCCTGTTAGTTCTTGTCCGTTCTTTTTATGAGGGCGAAAATTTGCCGTCACGAAATATGTCCCGTTGTATTGTATCACCCTCGCGCGAGAGTTACCGTCAGCTATAACGTAAAAAGAGGGGATTTAACGCTTTTGAATCGGTATTTCTGTCCGTAAATCCGCTATGTGTGCGTCGGTTTGTCTGTTTTATGGCGCGGAGTGAATGGTAGCGAACATGTGTAGCGGGGAAGGTGTAGAGATGAAAAATGAATGTTAATGTACTGAACTCACTCACAGGAACGTTATAAAAGCAGAATGAAGCTGTATAGTAATGGTTACGTTCTTTATCACGTTGTAGCCAGGTATGTAGCTTTAGTAGAGGCATTTTAGTTTTTTTTTTTTTTTTGAGTTGATATGACCCAGTGATTGGTCGTTTTGCCAGAGATAAAGTAAAAGGTAAAATAGAACGATGTAGTTATTTTCTTTATCACGTCGTAATAGTGTATGTATTTTTTAGAAGTGCCGTTTTATATTTTTTTTTTGGGGGGGGAAGTTGCTATTTTTTTTTAGGGGGTGTTGATAAGACCTAATGATTAAGTGTTCTACCCAAAACAAAGCAAGAAAATAAATTGACAAGCAAACTCAAACGATATAGTAATGGATTTTTTCCCGTCTTAACCTTTTCTGTAGCTTTAGTAGTGGAATTTTAGTGTATGTTTTTGTCAATAAGGTCCAGTAATCGATCGTTCTTCCAAAAACAAAACAAAAAATAAGAGTAAAATCAAGCTCAATACAGTGATGGGTTGTAACACGTCGTAACCTTGTCTCTATTTTTGTTAGTGGCATTTTCAGTGTTTCTTTTTAAATTAACAAGACGTTGTGTATGATCGTTCTACCTGAAAAGTTATTAAAAGCAGAATTTCAGTGTAGAGTAAATTATTTTCCTCTTTATCACACCGTCAGCTCGTCTTTTATTTCAGGACCTATTTACGTCTCTCCCATTCCACATGTGTCAACCCTTCCCTCCGTTCCTCCCTGCTCTCCCCTCTCCCTTCATACCATTTTCCCCTCGGCGCCCTCCCACGTCTTCCCTTCTTGCACATTAACAATTTTCTAAGGTTAAAAAGGTGATCAATCGGGTTCTAATAAGTGTTTTTTTAGGTTCTCGTTACAGAAGAAGGGTCAACGTACCACCAGGGTCATTTAACTAACCCTGGAAATGCCCAAAACTCCTACGAAAGCCTTGTCTAATATGTGTGCTTGAGCGCCGAAGGTTTTGAGAATATGGCCTCAGATTTCTTCCTTCCCCTCACCCACAATCTCAGTTTCTTCCTGCTTTCCTCTCTCCCTTTATCCCCTTTCCCCTCTACGCCCTTGCCCCTTCTTCTTCTCTCCTACTTTATCTCTTCCTTCCCCTCTTCCACAATCTCATTTCCTTCCTGCTTTCCTCTCTCCCTTTATCCCCTTTCCCCTCTACGCCCACAATCTCAGTTCCTTCCTGCTTTCCTCTCTCCCTTTATCCCCTTTCCCCTCTACGCACTTGCCCCGTCTTCCTCAGTTCCTCTCTATCAATTCATCTCTTCCTTCCCCTCTTCCACAATCTCCGTTTCCTCTCACTTTCCTCCTCCATCGTCAATTAAGTGATCCATACAGGTAGGCTATAGTGAGGTACTTAGCAGGGGAACAATAGCATCATTAGGAAGGGATGTAGACTAATTTACGAACCTTAAGGAACATACAGGAACATAAAGGAAGAATGAATATATAGAGTTTGAAAGGTAGGAAGAGAAAACAAGTATATCTCTTTCTGTGTCTGTCGGGTACAAATGGGGGCAGCTGTGTGTGTGTTTGTGTGTGTGTGCTGAGCCTGATAGCGTCCTATTTGTGTCTTATTGCTGTTTACAAAATGGTTAAGCCGCCTCCTCGTTTTCCTCCTCCTCCTCCTCCTCCTCCTCCTCCTCCTCTTTTACCTCTTTCAAGTTCGAACCCAATCACGAAATACTTATCCTCCTCTGTATTCATCTTCTCCATTCCTCCTCCTCCTCCTCCTCCTCCTCCTTCTCCTTCTCCTTCTCCTCCTCCTCCTCCTTCTCGTGTCTATCTCCCTCACCTTCACCTTCTCCTCCTCCTTCTCCTCCTTGACCTCCCGGAGCGGCGTGTGAAAGGTCAGGTCACTCGGAGGTCACACTCACGCCCGATTGAACGCGGGTCAAGCGAGGTCAGGAAATAATGACATTTACACACAACTGGACACGCTGCGCTCTGACAGGGACACACACACACACACACACACACACACACACACGCGCGAAGAGGAGAGAGAAAAAATGTAGGAAAACAAAAAAAATATGGGATCTATATTTTTTGTGATATTATAGAAAGAAAAGGAGGAGGAGGAGGAGGAGGAGGAGATATGGAAACACGAATGAGCAGGTTAAGTAATGTGTCTTCGAACATACATAACAAAAGTAGTAGTAGTAGTAGTAGTAGTAGTAGTGGTAGTGGTCGTAATGGCTCTCCTACCCCGCACTTTTGTTGAAGCCGTGAAATAGAGACAAATGAGGCTGTGGACTTAAGTTGAAAGAAATGAAAGGCGGAGAAAGAACACAGAGGCAACCAAAAAAAAAGACGGAAAGGGAGAAAAAAACGGTAAAACAGAAAGGAAACGAAGCCGGAGCAAGGCGTGAACGACACACCCATTCATCTCCCTTTCATCTCCTCCTCTCCCCTCTCCCTCCTTTCCTCCCCTCTTACGGAAGAAGAATACGACAAGGAACAGTGGCGAGGAACAAAGGGGCAGCGGCGGCGGTGACGGAAGTGGACGAAGAAAACGGGAGAAGCCAATAAAAGAAAATGAGAAGCGGTTGGTCACCCACACGGCTACATTTCCGCCTCTCGCTTGAAAATGGAGCTAAAATCGGCACTTTAGACCCAAATGGAAGGAAGAACAACAGGTGGACTCAAAGGACGGGAAGTTTGCCTCTCATAGCGCTGGGAGGCTCAAGAGAGGAACACACAAGGGAGAGAAAACGCGACAGATCCCGCCTCGGTGAAGGAAGTCAGAAGGTGGGTGGTCGCTTTTCGCGTGAATGAAAACGGCGGTGCTGGTAGGGGGGAGTGAAGGAGGGAGGTGTAAGGGAGGAAGGGAGGGAGGGGAACGCCTATAGAGAGGGAGGAAAGGGAGCGAGGGGGAGGCCTGTCCTGTCCTTTCACATGCCTCAGAAAAGACGAAAGGTGTGAATCGGAGGTGAAGGAGAAAGAAAGGGAGAAGTAGAATGGAAAACGGGGAAGCGGATGAAAGAAGATGGGAAGTTGTGGGTGGTCACTGGTTGACGGCGCGCGCCCCTTCCCGTCCCCTTCCCCTCTCCCCCACGCCCTTCCCACGCCCCACCCCCCATCCCAGTTTAGAAAGGAGTAATTGTCCCAGGGTATTAAAACGAGCCTGCCACCAACGGAGTGACGGAGGCGCTTGTGACGGTGGAAAGGGACGGCTGTTTAGGGGGTGAGGGAGAGGGGGAAGGAAAAAGGGGAAGGTGGGTTGAAAGGGAAACTATGTGGGCGGAAAAGAAGGGTGTTTTGTGGTCACTGGGATCGTGTAAAATATGGGTGTGTGATGTTTTTTTTCTTTGTTGTTTTCGGTAATGTTTTTTTCTTGTTATTTGTTCGGTTTTTTATCCCTTTTTTCCTTTTTTCTGATGTTTGTTTTTCTTTTCCTTTGTTATTTTGTTTTTTGTGTGTTATTGTCTTTTTTGTTGTCCTTGTTCTTTTTTTTTTGTTTTTGTTTTTAATTGTAGATCCCCTATTTCCCTCTTTTTCTTTCTTTTTTATTTGTCTTCTTCTCTTTCTCTGTCATGGTGATATATGCCTCTCTATACATCTGTTCATTCCCCTCCTCTCTCTCTCCTCCTCCTCCTCCTCTTCTTCTTTGTCTTCCTCTTCTTCCTCCTCCTCCTCCTCCATGTCTTATTCCACCTCCTACATAATCATCAAGCTAACTACATATAACTTTTCATGTTCCTCCTCCTCCTCCTCTCCTCCTCTTCCTCCTCCTCCTCCTCTTCGCCACCCAAGTAGAGGAAACTGTGACATTAATCGCACGCTTTCCTCTTTGATGTCGTGTGTGTGTGTGTGTGTGTGTGTGTGTGTGTGTGTGTGTGTGTGTGTGTGTGTGTAGGTGATGGAAGATGGGATTCTATTACATATCTCCCTGTGATGCTGGTAGAGGGAGGGAGGGAGGAAGGGAGAGAGGGAGATAGGGAGAGAGGAGGATGATAAAGAGGAAGGAAGAGGGGGAAAGGCGTGTGGAAGGAGGATGCAAGAGGAGGGCGAGGGGAAGCAGAGATTGTGGGAGAGGGGAAGGAAGAGATAAAGTAAGGGAGGGGAAGAAGGGGGAAGGGGGTCGAGGGGAAAGAAGATGAAGGTAGAGAGGAAAGCAGGGAAGAGATGAATTGATAGAGGGGAAGAAGGGGAAGGGGGTCGAGGGGAAAGGAGAGAGAGAGAGAGAGAGAGAGAGAGAGAGAGAGAGAGAGAGAGAGAGAGAGAGAGAGAGAGAGAGAGAGAGAGAGGGAAAGAAGAAGAAAGGGAAAGGGGAAGAATAAAAATAATGAGGAAGCGAAGGTGATGACTGAGGAAAGGAACAATGGAAGAGGAGGAAAGAGAGGAAAATAAGAACCAAAAAAAAAAACGGAATGAACCTTCGAGATTTTTTTTTGTAATTAGTCTTTCTATGATATACGATAACCAATAAGTATCTAATTAAGTACCTGATTATGTCCCTAACTATATATCCAATTAGTTAGTCATCAACATCATTAGTGAACTCCAAAGCTAAATAACTCTTATATTGATCTAATTAAGTACCTGATTATGTCCCTTACCATTTCTCCAATTAGTAAGTCATCAACATCATTAGTGGACTCCAAAGCTAAATAACTCTTATATTGATTTTCAGGCAACACAATTCACAATGCAACACAGGGAAAGACAACACACTGCAACATCATTCTGCTACAACACAAAACATTCAACACAACACAGCAGAACACAATTTGACGCAACACAAAAAACACAAAATCACTCTACCTAACTCAACCCAACAACACTCAACACAACACGAGTAAACCCAATACGCCAAAGTGCACCCCAGCTCAGCACTCAGCAACACAACACCACCGCCCCATCACCGTCACGCAACACCCCTCTCCCTCTCCCCCTCCCCCCGCAACACACACGCAACACCCTGACACTCACACGTCCTCTAGCGGCTGTCACCGAGCTATTAATCTTTCATTGCTCCTTGAACCTCCTCCTCCTCCTCCTCCTCCTCCTCCTCCTCCTGCTGCTTCTTCAATGTCCTTCTCCTGTTCCCACTCCTGTTTCTTCTCTTACGTCTTCCTCCTCCTCCTCCTCCTCCTCCTCCTCCCGTAACAAGGCAACGTCATCCTTCGTCACGGCTCCTAATTGTGACCTTTTTCCTCCCCCTCCTCTTCCTCCTCCTCCCCCTCCCCTTCTCCCTCTCCCCCTTCCACCCCCTCCCTTCATGACCCCTTGTTGACCCCCCACCATATGATCCCCTCTCTTTGACCCTCCTATGACCCATCCTCTGCCGTCCCTTTCCCCCCAATCCCCCCCCTCTTCTCCATTGACCTCTTCCCTCTTCCTTTTCCTCTGCTTGTGACCCATTCCTCCTTCTCCTCCTCCTCCTCCTCTTCTTCTACTCTAACCTCCTCTTCCTCCTCTTTCCTCCTTCTCTGTGACCCGCACGTAAAGGAGGGGTAGGGGGTAAGTGGATTTGGGGTAGGGGAAGGGGGGGAAGGGGGGGAGGGTCATCGCCAGTATATAACACGGAAATATGATTGGGTCTTTTTGTGGCAGGAATGAGTCATCAGAGTGCGTTGGAGAATGACGTGGCGTGTGTGTGTGAGTGTGTGTGTGTGTGTGTGTGTGTGTGTGTGTGTGTGTGTGTAATGGCGTTGATGTTGATGATATTGTTTTTGTTTTATTGTGATTGTTGTCCTGTTTTTTTTTGTTTTTTTTTTTGCTGTTCCTTCTTTGTATTTTTTCTTTTTGTTCTTTATCTTTCCTCTTTTCTTCTTTTTTTTCTTTTTCTTGGTGTTTCTCGTCTTCCTCTTCTATTTTTGCTTCATTACTATCATTAAATTTTCTTCTACCTTCTTCTTCTTCTTCTTCTTCTTCTTCTTCTTCTTCTTCTTCTTCTTCTTCTTCTTCTTCTTCTTCTTCTTCCTCCTCCTTTCCTTCCCATTATGTGCGTGCTTTCGTGTGTTTCCAGAAAGCGCATTGTCATGAACTTAAAAAAAAAAAAAAGATATTTATCGTTTGATCAATTGCCAGTTGTGTTGTTGCCTTAGCGAGAAAAATAACGAAGAAAATATCGGAAAATAACGTGAATATTTATCATTGTTATTACTATTATTGTTTCGGCAGACATTATTATTTTTTCCACGTTTTCTTCCTGTTTATTTTCTTTCTGATTTATTATATTTGCACGACAGGAAAATGAAGCAATATTTCAATGTAAAAATATATATATTCGGGTAAACTAAACAGAGATAGATAGATAGATAGATAGATAGGTAGAGATAGATAGAGGGAAAGAAAGAAAAAGAAAGAAAGAAAGAAAGAAAGAAAGAAAGAAAGAAAGAGAAAGAAAAAAATGAAAAATATAGATAGATTGAGAGAGAGAGAGAGAGAGAGAGAGAGAGAGAGAGAGAGAGAGAGAGAGAGAGAGAGAGAGAGAGAGAGAGAGAGAGAGAGAGAGAGAGAGAGAGAGAGAGAGAGAGAGAGAGTGAGTGAGGGAGAGAAGGGAGGGAGGGAGGGAGAGAGGGAGGGAAAAATTTGAAGGGAAATGGACGTTAGTATACAGAAACGGAGGACCTGATGAAGAGAAGGGAGGAAGGGAGGGAAGGAAGGAAAAAAAAAAAGAGAAACAGACATACAAACACACATACAAACGCACTTGACATGTCCCGTGGAGGAAAAAAATATCGCATAATCCATATCACGCTTAAGGTTTGGTTGGGAGAAGGGAGAAGGAGGGAGGGGTTGAAGGAGGGAGGGAAGGAGGGAAGGAGGAAGAGAGGGAGGGAGGACGGGAAAGAGGGGAAGGAATAGAAAAAGGAAAAAGGAAGAGAACGAGTAGGAAGAGAGGAATAGGAAGGAGGTAAGAGTGAAAATAGGAGAAGGAAGTAAAGAAGGAAGGGGAAGGGAGGACCGGAAATAGGGAAGGAATAAAAAGGAAAAAGGAAGAGAACGAATTGGAAGGTAGTAATGAAAGGAAGGTAGTTTATGTGAAAAGAAGAATAGGAAGAAGAAGGAAAAGAAAGGAGTGACTGAGAGAACTAGCTAGAAGGGAGAGAAAGAGAGAGAGAGAGAGAGAGGCAAGGAGAGAAAGACGAAGGAAGAAAAAAGGAGAGGGAAGTAAAGCAGAAATGTGGGAGAATTAACAAAGGTGGAAAAAGGAGGAAAAGGACGAGCCAGGGGAGAGGAAGGGAGATAAGTGCGCTGAGGAGAGAGACGAAGGGATGAAGGAAGGTCAGGCAGGGAAGAAAGGGAGAAGAAAGTAAAGGAAAGGAACGAGATGGGAGAGAGAAAGTGCGGTAAGTGAGTGAAAGAGGAAGACGAAGGGAAGCAGGGAGGGAGAGAGAGAGGAAGAAGGGGCAGAGGAAGGTAAGGCAGGAAAGAGAGGGAGAAGAAAGTAAAGGAAGGGAACGAGCTGGGAGAAAGGAAGGGCGGTAAGTTAAGGAGAAAGACGAAGGGAAGCAGGGAGGGAGAGAGAGAGAGGAAGAAGGGGCGGAAGAAGGGAGTGAAAAAGGAAAAGAGAGAGAGGAACACGAGGGTAGGTTAGGAGAAGGAGAGGGAAGCAAAGCGGGAAAGAAAGGGAGGAGAAGGGAATGGAGAAGGAAGAGAGGGGTCGGAGAAGGGAGTGGAGGAGGAGAAGAGGGAGGGATCGACGAGGCATTATGTGTACGAGGGGAGGCGTATCGCAGGGTACACTTATACAGTATGCGGAGGAATGTTATGCAGAATTGTGTTTACCTCGCTTGATGTTCCTGAGACACGCTGCTATTCATGACACTACTACTACTACTACTACTACTACTACTACTACTACTTTTGGTGTTTCTGATGCTTTTGTTGTCCTTATTGCTACTGCTACTGTGGCTATTACTACTACTACTACTACTACTACCACTACTTCTACTACTACCACTGCTATAACTACTATTTTTTTTCTTCTTCTTCTTCTTCCACTACTACTACTACTACTACTACTACTACTACTACTACTACTACTACTAATACTACTACTACTACTACTACTACTACTATTACTACATCTACTACTACTACTACTACTACTACTACTACTTGCTAAATCGACCAGTAGCAACAGCAAACAATGAAAATTCTCCACCACCACTACCACCTCCACCACCACCACCACCGCCACCGCTATCACCACCTCTGTCGTGACAATAATACATCGCCAAGGGTTTTTCTTTTTTTCTATTTTTCGTTTTTTTGCTGCGCCTTCAAGTTTATCGCCATTACTGTTATTATCCTCATCACCGCCACCCATCACGCGCACGAACGGGACGCGAACACGACAGGAAAGGTGGAAGAAGGCGATATTAAAGAAAGAAGGAAAGGAGGAAAAATATATGAAATCAGAAAGGAGGCAAATAAAAGGGGAAGACTGTATGAAGGGATAAACACTACACGAAATGCGGACGAAGCGAGGATTGGAGGAAAGAAAGAAAGATGGAAAGAAGGAAGCAAGGAATGGAAAAGAAATTAAGTTGATTAGAAAACAAATAAGAGAGAAAGGTTTTAATGAAGGAGGAACACGACATGCAACGCGTACGAAGGAAAGAAAGAAAGAAGCAAGGAATGAAAAATTAATCAAGTTGAATTTAAAACTAATAAGAGAAAAGGATTTTATGAAAGTAGGAACACGACACGAAACAGAGGCGGCAGAAGGATAAAAGAGAAATATAGAAACAAATTAAGAATGAAGAAAGTAGGAAAGTGCACGATATAAAGTAAGGGAAGAAAGGAAGAAGGAGAGAAAGAAATATTGAAAATGAAAATATTAAGAAAACTTATAAAGATGAAAAAAATATAATGAAGCAATCTGTAAATAAGGAACGCAAGAAAAAGGTGAACAAGAAAAAAAGGAAGGACATAAATATTGAACATAAAGAATAATAAGACTTGAAAGGAAGGAAATATGGAGTGGAATGGACGTCACAGTAGAAGGACGTGACTAATGAAGGAAAGTAATTACAAGGAAGTATTAATAATGAAAGAAGACGTTCCATAAAGAATTCAAGAAGGAAAAAATGGACAAGAAAAGGAACAGCGATTAGCGGGCTTTTTTTTTTTTTTTTTTACATCTTTTGTTGTTGCCCTTGAGCTGTTTCTTTAGCTGTAAAAAAAAAAAAAAAAAAAAAAATCTGAACCGGAGTGTGATAAGGAATAGAAAATGAAAGTTAGAGAGGAAATTTGAAATAAAAAACTTACAGAAAGAATTAATTAAGAAAAAAAATGTAGGAGAGTTGAAAAGAAATAGACATGAAAAACGTTTTAAAGATATAATAAAAGGAAGCGTGTCTGATAAAATTAAAGATAAAGAAATAAAACACGATGAAAACTGCCCCGGAACCTGTTAAAAAGATTAGATAAAGGAAAGTGATAGAAAAAAAGGCAGGAGTAGGGATGGAGGAAGGAATTAAGACAAAAAATATTAGAGAATGTCCCTAGAGATAAAGTAAAAATAAAGTATATGAAAACTTAAAAAAGGAAAGCTGAAAAATATTAGAAAAAAAAGAATGAAGTAGTGAAAGAAAAAGATTTGGACAGATAAAGAAATAGATAAATAACAGCATTAAAAAAAAGAAAGAAAGACGAATGAAACAAAAAAAAGTCAGAAAAATGTGAGCAAGGAATGAAAAACAAGTAAAAAAAACTATAATGCATGAAAAACACCTCATAAAAAAAGAAAATGAGGAAAAGAAAGACAGGATGAGGGATAAGAAGAGACAGAAAAGAGAGAGAGAGAGAGAGAGAGAGAGAGAGAGAGAGAGAGAGAGAGAGAGAGAAAAAAACTGTGAAAGAAAGATTGAAAGAAAAGAAAAATAGAAGGATTAGAAGATGGATAGGGAAGATGACAAAACGAAAAACAAAAAACGAAATAAGGAAACAAAATATACAACAAAAAATAAATAAATAAATAAAAAAAAATAAAGAAGAAAAATGAGAGGACGACAAAAAGAGAGAAAAAAGAAAAAATAAGGAAACCAAACACACAACAACAACAACAACAACAACAACAAATCGTAAAAGAGAAAAAAAGAAGGAAAAGCAAAAAAAAAAAGGAGAGAAACAGGATGATGAATAGGAAATAGACGACAAAAAAGAGAAAATAAAACGAAAAGAGAGGAGGTTGAAATAAGAAAAATAACAATAATTATAATAAGGAAACAAAATATACAACAAAAGAAGAAAAAAACGAAGAGAGAAAGGAAAGAAAAAAAGAGAAATAGGATGCTGGATGAGAAAAAAAAAAGCCTATAAAAAAAGATGGAGATAGAAAAAGAGAAAATAAAAAAAAGAAAGAGGGGAGGATTAAATAAAAAAAGGACAATAACAATAATGAAATCGTAGCCTCTCAGTCTCTTGATTTCGCCGACTATTGATCGCAGAGGACGCAGTGTTGCCAACGGGGGAGCTTTGTTTTTATCCTCACTCCGGCTCCTCACTCGCCTTCCTTTGCACGTTATCAATTATGCGCAAACCACTCTGTGCCTCACTCTCCCTCACTCTCACTCTGGGTCAAAGGAAAGAGTAGAAGCACAAAGGTATTACAAAGACTATAGCGAGAGGTACAAGTGAAGGAGGAAGGAAGGAAGGGAGGGAAAGGAAAGGAAAGGAAAGTTGGTTGGAGGGAAAAGGAGGAGAAGGAGGAGAAAAAGGATATGACCGATGGAAGAAAAGAAGAACCACCAACGTATTACAGAGACCATAGTGAGAGGTGGAAGTGAGGGAGGGAAGGAAGGGAGAGGAAGGAGGATGAGAGGTGTGAGGGAAGGGAAGGAGGAGGTGGCGAAGGAAAACACAAATGGAACAGAAAAGAAGCACAAAGATATTACAAAGACTACAGTGAGAGGGAGAAGTGAGGGAAGAAGGGAGGAAGGAAGGGAAGCTGACAGGAGAGAGGAGGAGGAGGAGGAGGAGGAGGAGGAGGAGGAGGTGGTGGTGGCGAAGGAAAAGACAAATGAAACAGAAAAAGAAGCACAAACATATTACAAAGACTTCATTGAGACCTGGAAATGAGGAAGGGAGGAAGCGAGGACGGGAGAGGAAAGAAAAGCGGCTGGTTAGAGAAAGAGGAAGAGGGAGAGAGGTGTGAGTGAGGGACGAGGAAGAGGAGGAGGAGGAGGAGAACACGACAGATGCCCCAACACTTGATTCTGGATCTCATTTCATAACTGGATGAAGTCGGAATAACAATGTCTGACGGAGGCATCTGTGCGGGGAGGGGAAAGGGGAGAGAGCGAGGGAGAGAGAGAGGGAGAGTGAATGAAAGAGGAACAGGAGGAGGAGGAGGAAGGGATAGGATGCAGCAGGGAGTACGTGAGGAGGTTTGGCGATCAGGATTATGAGAAACGAGATGAGTGAGGAGGAGGAGTAGGAGGAGGAGGAGGAGGATAAGAGAACTCGATATAATGGACGGACTGACGGACGGACTGACTGACTGAGAGATGGCGGCGATAAAAAGAAAAAAAAACTATGGCGATAAAATGGCGATAAGAAAATAAGTGGCGATAAATAAATGGCAATAAGTAAATGGCGATGAAAAAAATAGGTGGCGATAATAAATAATAGTGGCGATAAATAAATACTAGTTAAGTGTAAGATACCGCGTCATCTGATACTGGCGACGATGCTGTGTGTGTGTGTGTGTGTGTGTGTGTGTTTGTTTAGGTGGTTCTTTCTCGTGTGTGGAAGGGCGGGTGATGGATGGGGCGGGCGAGGCAACGCGTCCCGGAGACATCCACGCACTGGCAGGGAGACGTCCACTTCGATACCCGCGATGAAAGACGTTGCAGTAGTAGTAGTAGTAGTAGTAGTAGTAGTAGAAATAGTAGTAGTAGTAGTAGTAGTAGTCCTAAGTAAAAACAGTAGCAGAAGTGAGGTGTATATAGTAGTTGCAATAACAATAGTAATAGTAGTAGTAGTAGTAGTAGTAGTAGTCACAGCAATAGTAACAAACCCAGTAGCACAAATACCACTCAAGCCAGGAACAACAATACCCCCCCCTCCCCCCCCCGACACCCCCCAACCACCAGCAGTATAGTAACAGCAGAAGCAGGAGCAGCAGCGGCAGCAGGAGTGAGTGGTGGAGGAATGGCGGGGCTGATTGTGTGTGGTTACTGCCCGGTGGATCGATGGTGGTGGATAGGGCGCGTCTGCCATTAGGGTGATGCTGGTTGTCAGGGTTGGTTGATAGATCGTGGCCGGCGCGCGGGTGATAGCGGCTGATGGAGTGGCTGGCGGCTGTGAGGTGGATGCTAGTGTTTCATTGAAGGGGGAGGGGGAGGGGGGATAGGGGGGAGCGTGGGGTCAGTGTGAATTGTGGTATTGTTGGTCGTGTTGAGTAATCTAAGTGTTGCAGTTGTGGCCGTGAATGGTTTGTGGTTCCTGGTCTCTGTCTGTCTCTCTGTCTATCTGTCTGTCTGTCTGCCTCTCTCTCTCTCTCTCTCTCTCTCTCTCTCTCTCTCTCTCTCTCTCTCTCTCTCTCTCTCTCTCTCTCTCTCTCTCTCTCTCGACTCTCTCTAGCTATCTTTCTGCCCGCTTCACTCACTAATGCAAACTCCAACCAATTAAACCTAAATGGCGCGCACATAAACACACACACACACACACACACACACACACACACACACACACACACACACAGGGGTCGTCCAAATCACGCGATCGTAGACTGACTTGCAATTGTAATCCGTCGCAACAATGTTATTTCTCCTTCTGCTGTATGGACGCCAGGTAAACCCTCTCTATTGTACCTATGCATCAAAGAGAGAAGGGGAAGACCACAGGCAACAGAGGGAACACAGCGAAGATGAAAGGTGGATTAGGAGGAGTAGGAAAAGGTGGAGAACGACGAGGAGAAGTACGAGAGTCAAGTAAACACACCTTATCATACTTTAAGACCCTACCTGTGCATCAAAGGGCAAGGGGAAGAACACAGGTAACACAGGGAACACAGCGAAGAGGAAAGGTGGATTAGGAGGAGTAGGAAAAGGTGGAGGACGACGAGGAGGAGGAGTACGAGAGTCAAGTAAACACCCTTTATCGTACCTTAAGCCCCTACCTGTGCATCAAAGGGCAAGGGGAAGAACACAGGTAACATAGGGAAGAGCAAAGGACCAGGAACAACAAAGGGGGATTAGGAGGAGTGGGAAAAGGAGGAGGACGAAGAGGAGGAGGAGGAGGAGAGCCAGACAGGGTGGCACCAGAGGCACTAGGATCGATATATCCCTGCACCGGCGGGAGTGCCAGCGCTCGCCAGGTGAGAGTGGCACCCTCGGCCCCGCAGCGTAAAAGGGCCACATAAACACACCTCTTAGTGCCACTCAGCGCCGCCCTCCGCCACGCCGCCCTGACGCATGTCCTTAATGGTGTGTTGAGGTTACCGCAACACACTCACACTTCCGCACACACTCCCTTTTCCACGTTACTCAACATTTCTCTGCTTTGTTTCCTATTACGCCTCACCTTCCAGCAACACAAAACGCCTCATGAAACAGCTAATGGGGTGTTGAGGTTACCGCAACACACTCACACTTCCGCACACACTCCCTTTTCCACGTTACTCAACATTTCTCTGCTTTGTTTCATATAACGTCTCGCCTTCCAGCAACACAAAACGCCTCATGAAACAGCTAATGGTGTGTTGAGGTTACTGAAACACACTGAGACTTAGGGCGTATACTCCCTTTCCACGTTATTCAGCAATACTCTGCTATAAATTGCGACTCAACATATCAAGCTGCAATACAAAACGCCTTACGAAACAGCTAATGGAGTGTTGAGGGTCCCGCAACACACGGGGACACACACACTCACAATCCCTGCCACGTTATTCAGCAATACTCTGCTACAAATTGCGACTCAACATATCGTTCTGCAATACAAAACGCCTTACAAAACAGCCGATAGAGTGTTGATATTGCCGCAACACAGTGTCACTTCCCCACACATTACCTTTTCCGTCATTCAGCAATACTCTACTACATATTGCGACTCAACATATCTTCCTGCAATACAAAACGCCTTACAAAACAGCTGACGGCATGTTGATATTACCGCAACACAGTGTCACTTCCCCACATATTGCGACTCAACATATCTTCCTGCCATACAAAACGCCTTACAAAACAGCTGATGGCGTGTTGATATTGGCGCAACACAATGTCAGTTCCCCACATATTGCGACTCAACAGATCTTCCTGCCATACAAAACGCCTTACAAATGGAGTATTGATATCGGCGCAACACATCGGCACCCCTCTCATCGAACTGGCCGAACACACGTATCACGGCAATCGACAACACACCGCAGTACATTAAACCTTAGCACATCGACCGTCCTGCACTACAAGACAATACAACACACCTCACGTAACTACTGGTGATGTGTTGATATTTCTGCAACACACTGTAACACACCTACCCCAGCACATACACTACTTTATTTGCCAACACAACAGTAGTACGGCGTAACTCACAGACCTCCAGCAATACAAAGTAATACAAAAAGACTCATTGAAGTAAGGTTAAGGCGAAGAAGGAGGAGGAATAAGATGATGAAGGAAAATAAGAATGACCGAGTGGAAATGTAAGAAGAGACAACACCAAAACTACCCCGCAAAGCAACACAAATCAAGCCACTGCGCAAGTCAAAGCAATGTGACGTGACTCAGCATTTAGTCCTGCAACACAAGAAAATATAACATGACTCACATACCGACCTCAAAGCGCAACACGAACCACGCCATACAGCAACACAAGTGAAAGTATTATCAACGACCACAACACAACCACCGTCCCTCAACGCAACACAATGCGTCAAGACTCAGGAGAACAACACAGCGCAACTCAACCAAGACTCAAACACTTCTCATCAACACAAGACAACACAACACAATACGTCAAGACTCAGGAGAACAACACAGCGCAACTCAACCATGACTCAAACACTACTCATCAACAAAGACAACACAGAACTTCACAACACACCAAATTGAGAAGAAACACACACCAGATTCCACAACTCGCAACACCACCACCATTACAGCCTGGCTTCACAACACACCATCACTATACCTTCTCAAATTCACCATCACCACCATCACCATCATCACCATCACGCACCCTCGCAACACATCACCGACACAAATATCACCAAAAGAGACAACATTTTCCCCTTAGGCGCAAAATTATTCCCCTCTATTTCCTCCCTCGTCTCTTCCCTCCGTCTGTCTCTCTCACCGTCCGTCTGTCTGTCTGTCTCCCCTATTACCTCCCTCCTCCTCCTCCTCCTCCTCCTCCGCCTCCTCCTCCTCCTCCTCCTGATCGTTAATTCCCCTCGTAAGCCCGAGAGGAAATTAACAAATTATTCCTCGGATATTTAAGTCGCGGGGAAGCCAGTTAGTTCGTTCGTTCGTTCGTTCGCGTAAACAGATTTTTTCATTTTAATTTTCGGGATGGTTAATAAATGTTGTCAGGTGTAGTTGTTGTTGTTGTTATTGTTGTTGAGGTTGTTGTTGTTGTTGCTGTTGTTGTTGTTGTTAATGTGACTTTTGTTTTGTAGTGTTTATCATTTATTATAGTTATTATTATCATTACTACTACTACAACTACTACTACTACTACTACTACTACTACTACTACTACTACTACTACTACTACTACTACTACTACCTTAAAATAAAACAAAGGAAAACAAAAAACTCAAAATCGACATTAAATCAAAGAATTCAGAAAACAAGAAAATTCCGCTGCTTACCTTAATGCGACCTGACAGCCTCTTCCTCCCTTGCCTTACCCTCCCTTACCCTTGTCTCCTTCCCCCTTTTTTTTATCCTCCCAACGAACCCTGTGCCCTTTACCCCCCTTTCCCCCTTCCCCATTTCCTCTCCAATATCATCTGTACCCTTCCTTACCTCTCCTTTTCCTGTTATTTCCCTCCCCTTACCTATGCCCATCCTCCCTTAATTTCCTATACCCTCTTTTTCCTTTCTTACCCCCCCTTAATTCTTCACATATACCCTCCCCTCTCTTTCCTTACTCCTTCCTTCCCTTTCCTTATTCCTTCTTTATTTTCCTATATTTTTCCCTTCCATTTCTTTTCTTCCCTTACCTCCCCACGTATACCCTTTCCTTTTAATTCCTATTCCTTTCCTTCTTTCCCCATTCTTCCTTACTTCCCTATATTTTCTCTTTTTTTCTCTCTACTTCTCTTCCCTTTCTCTTATCTTCTTCCCTTTCTCTTTATTACTCTTCCCTTTCTTTCTAATCTTCCCTTTTTCTCTAATCTTCTTCCCTTTCTCTCTGCCCCTCTTCCCATTCTCTCTAATCTTCTTCCCTTTCTCTGCCAATCTTCCTATTCTCTCTACCTATTCCCGTTTTCCCTACTCCTCTTCCCATTCTCCTACTCCTTTCTCCCTCACCCCTTCCTCTCCCATACCATCTGTCTGTGCGTTCACTCACCTCCCTTCCTACCCATTGTCACTCCATGCCCTTGCCTCCCTTCCCTCCCTTCCTCCCTCTCCCCCTCCCTTGGTGTCGAGTTACCCCGCAGGTCGCCGAATTCTCCTGACATCGGTTCTGTCGTTCTGAGGGAGTGTTCGTCGCGGTCGTTATCGGCTTCGTTTTATCTCCGTCGCGCCGAACCGTAATTGTGCGGAGTGGAGGAATGGAGTGGAGGGGAGGAGGCATGTGGAGGGGGGCGGAGATGGATGGAGGAAGGGTGAGAGGGTGAGGGAATAAGGGAATGGGTGACATACGCGGGGGGAAGGAGAAGAGTGGGGGGGTCGGAGGGAGGGGTGATGGAGTGAGGGTAGAGGTGATGGGGACGGGATGAAGGGGAGGATTGGGGAGGAAGGGGAATAGGTGTAGGAATGGGGGAGAAGGGAAGAGGTGCTAGAAATGGGGGGAAGGAAGGAAGGATGGGTGGATTGTGTGTGTGTGTGTGTGTGTGTGTGTTACGAAGATAAATTGTCATTGTTCTCCATCATGCGGTTCTCTCTCTCTCTCTCTCTCTCTCTCTCTCTCTCTCTCTCTCTCTCTCTCTCTCTCTCTCTCTCTCTCTCTCTCTCTCTCTCTCTCTCATACAGTGGACATTTTTGCCCGTGGGTCAAATGCAAAACAAAAAAAAAAAAGTAAAATCGCTTAGAAAATTTTAATCCCAGACAAAAAAATAAAAATAAATGTACAAAAACGTAATCAGTATAAACAAACAAACAAACAAGAAGAAAAAAGAATAACAGCAATAGCGACTCACCTGTGCTTGCTGACTCGCTGACTTGCTGACGACGCGCGAGAGAGAGACGAAGAAAAATAAAAAGTGAAAGTCGAAGAAAGAATAGAAAGTAAGAGTGAGTGCCGTTCGGGGTGGTACTTGGCTCACTCACTCAGCGCGCCGCATCGAGCCGTTCACCGCTTTCCAACAGACACCACCACCACCACCACCACCTGTACCAAAACACCCACCACCACCACCACCACCTTCAACACCACCACCACCTTCACTCAAAGCACACGAGACCCGGTCCTTCGCCACTGGTCCGATGTTCTGTTCCTCAATCTCCGGTACCACCAGTTCGAGTCCCTTCCCTTCGGCGGGGCTCTTCGGGGCGGGTGTCAGGGTGTGTCGGGGCGTGTTAGGGAGAGAAGGGTGGGCGGCGTTTGGTCTTAGGGAGCGTGCCATCAACACTGGTCCCCTCGTCTCCCTGCACCACCACCACCACCGCCGGCCACCACCACCATCACCTCCACACACGCGCACAACGAAGAGGGCGTGGTACTCCTTCCCTCCCTCCACCTTCTCTCCCTCTCCCTCTCTCTCTCTCACTTGCTCACTCCTCCTGTCCCTCCAGTCCTCTTCCTTCCTCTTCCCTTGTTGTGTTTCTCTCCCTCCTTCCTCCTCTCCCTTCTCCTCCTCCTTCTTATATTGCTCTTTCTCATCCTCTTGTTTTAGTTTCCCCTCTCCTCCTCCTCCTCCTCCTCCTCCTCCTCTTCCTCTTAGCCTCCTTTCAGTCATGTCTTCGCCCCTGTGACCGATATTTTACACTTCGTACTGTTGTTTTTTCGTCTTTGTTTGTAGATCTTTTGTTTATTCTCCCCCTCCTCCTCCTCCTCCTCCTCCTCCTCCTCGTTCGTTCTTCTTGATGGCAACAGGATTATGAGTCTCCCTAAGGCTCTCAGATTCCCCAGCGTGTCTTTGTCCTCCCTTCTCCTCCACCGCCTCCTCATCGCCTTCTCCTCTTCCTCCTCCTCCTCCTCCTCCTCCTCTTGCAGGACCCAAGCAATACGTATACAAGTGAACCGTGGACAAATATCGTTGCCGGCGGACTAGAAAATGAAAATAAAAGAAAGAGAAGGAAGAGGAGGAGCAGGATGAGAAGGAAAAACAGG